>NW_027069573.1:885873-1010224 GCF_002906115.3 Quercus suber
TGAGGATTCATCGATCCCAATTGCCCGGCAAAATCCCTTCGCGGTTTATTGTAATTGTAGCGGTCCGACCGCGAATCCCTCCTCTCCTGAGAGATAACCTTGTCTTTTCCCTTGCCCTGCTGCTGATCTTCTTCAACCCTCTTATACTTCTCTATGCGGTCCATTAACTGACGCACGTTTGCAACCGGTTTGCCAGATAGAGACGCCCTCAAACCGTGATCAGTAGGGAGGCCGAGCTTGAATGTGCTGAGGGCCATTGCATCATTGTTACCTTCCACCTCATTGAACATTTCCCAGTACCTATCTGAGTATGCCTTCAAGGATTCACCTTCCCGCATGAATAAGGATAGCAGGGAAGAAACAGGTCTGACCGCTCTTCGGCATGTAACAAAACGGGAACCGAATGCCTGAGTGAGTTCTTTGAAGGAGTTGATGGAGCCTGCCTTCAAACCGTCAAACCACCTCATGGCCACAGGCCCTAGACTGGAAGGGAAAACCTTGCACATCAGGGCTTCGTCTCTGGCGTAGACAGCCATCCTTTGGTTAAAATGACTCACATGCTCCACGGGGTCAGTCTTACCATTATAGATGGTGAACGTTGGTTGGTTAAAACGCCGAGGGAGTCTAGCCCCCTCTATCCTGCGCGTGAAAGGCGACTCAGATATCTGGTTCAAAGCCCTGTTCATGGCATCGTTCTCCATGTCCTCGTGTGATGGACTTCTACGTTGTCTCTTACGATGGGATTCCTCCTCACAAGTGTAGGACTCGCTGGCTGGTGTTTTGGATTTGTGCTGATAAGAGACATCTCGCTCATCATCAAGATCATCCTCAGAATACGAGGAAGCCCGTTTCCTCTTTGCATGGCGCAGCTCTCTCTTTAGTTTTTCTATTTCCAGTTGCAAGTCGCGGTTCCCCTTTGCATGGGACATGTGAATTCCGCTCTGCGATTGGCCCTGGCTAAGGCGCACTGTGTGTACGCTACCCTCACGATTTTGCCTTCCCTCCAGGTTGGCGAAATGGTCCATGTGTTGGGACGCCCTGGATTCTGCTTGCTGTTCACCTTGTCCCGCCATCATCAACTGTTGTTTTCACTCTTGCACAAGCTCTTCCCACAGACGGCGCCAATTGTAGGGTCAGTTTTTGCGGCCCAAGCCCAAGGAGGTATGGATTTGGAACCCTCTGAGCCCAAAACAATAAATTTTGTAGAGAGTGGGCGAAAGGGCTAGGCAAATAATGAAAATGACAGTATTAAACAGCAACACCAATGAGAGAAGTTGAATTAATGTGCTCTCGGACTAATATGAGTACTCTGTCCGAAGAGAAGTTGTTCATTGATAATCAAGGGTTACAATTGCTGGAGCTACAACCATCTAAGGTACCCTTTCTCTCTCCTGTTTTTCGATCCCCTTCCATCAGAGGTACCCTTCCCTTATATAGCATTACCTTCTTACATCTCCTCCGTCCACTTGTTCATCATCCAGGCATCCACTCGAGTACATGTCCCATCATCCCACCTTTAGCCTTATGTGAGTGGCGGTAGCTGAGAAAGCACCGTTCAGGTGTCCTGTCCACATAAATGCGGCCAGAAAGGTAGGTACAGGGCATTAAATGTGGTGGTTGAAGTACGCCTCCTTGATATTCCCCTGTTGCTGTTATCTTCATGTGTGTTCGAGGTTCCTCTCCCTCCTTACACTTGTCAAATAGATCACTTGAACCTCCCATACTCGCGTTTGATCAAACCTCTTCGGATCCGAGGACTCATGACTGCTCGGACGTATGAGCATCTCCTCGGATGGTATACGTGTTCGTCTCCAGGCATCCCCCATTGGCGTGGGCTTCCGACTGAAGGCTTCATCTCCTCGGATGAAGAATGTTCCTCTTTTAGGGCCTTGGGCCGAATAAGCTGGGCTGGGTTTTTCTCCCCCCACATTAGCCCCTCAAAATTGTAGTTTTTCGTACGCATCCGAAGAGAAAAAGTAGGATTTTGACTTCCCCTGGGCAAAAGCTTGTAAACAGGCAAACTTGAATTGACACGTGTATAAGTATAGGCACTGCTGCTTCATTAATGTCGCTGCGGCTTCCTTATTCCCCAGGCGCCTCATTAATTGCACCAGGTGACGCTTCGCCCTTCCTATCCAACGGTGATTAAATGATCCAACGGCTGAGGTTGTTCTTCGAAATTTGGGCGGGAGTGCCCCTGACCCCTCGTTTGACCCCGTATAAAGCTTCAGAGGACATTATTTCTTCTTCACTTCGCGAATCTTCAGACGCTCCAGAGAGAACAGACGCACCGCTCCGTCCAAAACTCCCAATCGCTGCTTTCAGGCTTCCTGAGAGCCATCAAAAACCTTCCCACAAGCCTGAAATCCTCTCTCCGATTTAATCCCGGTGAGTCATCGTTCACAAAATCTTTTAATTTTCTCTTCGGCCATCAGTGTCAACTGAGCATCATGGGAAAACTCGAATACATGGTGGATACCCCTGAGCGTTTAGAAGCATTTAGGTCCACGTACCACATTCCCCCCAACGTGGGTGTGAGGTACTGCCCCCAGAAAAAATTCTAACGGACCGGGAGACGGGAGAAGTAGTTATTCCTCTTATCGCCTTCAAAGAAGGGGGATGACCATCCCCATGGGTCCCATTACTACTAGCTATCTCCGAAACCATAGGATCACTCCCTGGCAGTGCGCGCCCAACATGTTTAGGATTCTAGGGGCCATTGAACACCTTAACCTCCACCTAGGATTGGGCCTCACCTGGCTCGATGTAGTGCATCTGTACGAATGCCACAGCCAGCAAGTTTTTCTCCCCCCACATTAAGGATACTAGAATTTAAGGATAGATTTAACTTGGTCCCTTTGAGCAAAATTTATGGCTTTGCCCTTAGGGAAGTTTTGTAAGTCATAACCTTGTTGTTACTAAATAATTTTAGAAAAATTTTGACACAACTTTTATGAAAATTATAAAATATAAAAAATAGTAAAAAAAAAAAAATTCCTTCTATCATTAAAAAGTTTTAAAAATATTTTTCTAAATCAATTCTTTTAGGACTACCATTACCTTTTGCCTTGTATTATTCAATATTCATGATACATGCACCACACGTGTTTGTAGTTTGAACAACAACGTGAGGGCTTGATCCTATGGAGAAATGTCCCAAAACAACCCCCAATCCACGGGAGTTATATGTGTCATTTCAAATGGAATACAGTATATTCTTCCACAAATGGAAAATGAGTCAGGTTAGTGTCGGCGTCAATGTTCCAATTTCCAAAGTCCACTTTGCCCTATCAAAAAAAGAAAAAAAAAAGTCCACTTTGCCATTTTGCATGCACTAAGAAGCACTGCCAGAATTTTTTATTTGAAAAATCAATTCTATATACGGCTATATAAGCTATTCTCCCTTAATATCTGTGCCTCCTTATCCAAAAAAAAAAAAAAAAAAAAAAATCTAGCCTCAGATTTCACCTACCCCATATCAGTAACACCCAGTTTTGTTTTCTTTACATCTGGTTTTTGGGTCCTCACTGTTTCTCGGTTTACTACTTTACTCTGTTAGGTGAGGCAGCCATGAACGCCCTTGCAGCCACCAACCGCAACTTTCGCCATGCAGCTCGCATTCTTGGCTTGGATCCCAAGCTTGAAAAGAGCCTTCTCATACCCTTTAGAGAAATCAAAGTAACAATCAACTATTTCTACACTGTTACTGTTACAGTTATTGTTTGACTGTGTGTGTACTTTGTTATTGTTTGAAGTGTTTGATCTTTGCAGGTTGAATGTACGATTCCAAAGGATGATGGGACTCTGGCTTCCTATGTTGGATTTAGAGTGCAACATGACAATGCTCGTGGCCCAATGAAAGGCGGAATCCGTTACCATCCCGAGGTTATCTTCATTTTTTCATTGAGATGATTATGCATGTTGATATATATAATGCATGTTGAAGCTATTTTGATTTGGGATTTTGGGTTTGGGTTTTTGGTCAAGTTCAATTCTTTTATCCGTTTAAGATAAATGCACGGCTGCAGGTTGTTGTTTGGACCATTTGCTTTGTGATGTGGAATCTTTAATTTTTGGGTAATATTATGTGGAATCTGGATTCTTACTGTTTGAGTTTATGCATGATCAAGCAAACATGGATTATGAAACTCATATTTGTGGTCTTTTGAAACACATCAGGTGAAAAATAACAGGGTTTAAATTAGTTTCAGTTAGATAATTTTGGTGATCATATCTGAATTTAGTTTCAACTCTCTTACTTAATCAAGTAATTAACCATGATTTACACAGCTATTATACCAATGGCTTGCTTGATTGAAATGTTTCAGTAATTTATCTCCATATTCTGTACCAGACTTGATGTAATGAAGAGTTTTTTTTTTTTTTTTTTTTTTAATCTGTCATGATTGACAAACATAAAACTAGAAAATTGAAGTTCATAACTTCTTAATGTAACAATGTAATGTGAACAAAAGACTTACTGGTAACTTAAAAAGTAAATTAGGATATCCAAAGCTAATGTTTTGTTTGTGCAGATGATTCAAATCACATTGTAGCACCTGATTGTTTGATTACATTAGACAGTATTCATATGCTGAGGCACTAGCTTGTTCACTGAGGACGAAGAAGATTTCATTCTTATATGCACTTCTATAATGATATTAATAGTGTTTACATGATATGGTAGCTAAATTTTAATGTAACTTTGTGCGTGCTTGTAAGTTTGGTAAATCAAGTGTTATTTTGCTGTTTCATGGTTTTATTATGTACAACTGTAGTTTTTTTCTGGGTTTTTCCTATTCTAGTAGTTGACCGTATCAATGCAGATTAGATTGAGCAATAATCCTTTAAATCAGACCCAAACTAAAAGTGTATTAAAAATTTCTGAATTTTCATTTGAGGACTTGACTTATAAATATTTTATATTAGTGGTCAAGTATATCCTGAATTTATGGATATGAACAGGATAGCACTTGTGGTTTCCAGTAAGGAGGACCAGAGAAGCAATCTGGGTGACATTGAAAGTGTTACAAGAAGTCATGAGGTAGTTGAGAAATAAATGTTACACAAGGTGGATAAAAACAACATATGATCAACTGTATTATGAACAAATCATATTACCCTAGAGGCGTAGATACTATACATTCTGATATGGTTGCTTTCTGGAATTTTTTTTTGATTGGTATATAGTGGGTTGGGGGGAGGTGGGGTTCAAAGCTTTCTAATAATTTTAGGGCTATATGAAAATGCACCACGTAAATTTTTTCCTTCATATGCTTTTTCCATTATTATTTGTTTGTCTTCAATTCGTTTGAATGATCTTGTGATTTATTATAAACTTACATTAATGCTTATATAAGCTTATAAAACTAGAGCATTCATTTATAGTTGTTTGGTTCTATTTCAGGTTGGTCATGACAATAAGTTGTATCTGTAGAAAAATCTTGGTATCAACCTATAATCTCTGCTTTGTAGTTGTGAAGTGTAGACAGGGAGCCCAAATTTAAGTTTTAGTGTGCAACATTTCCTTGTTCCATTTCATTGTTTTTCAGCGCTAAAAAAGATATATATAAGCTGTCTAATATCTTGATGTATGAGAGACACCATCAACTGTCTGTTCTTTGCTTACCAAATGAAACAATGGAGAATAGAATTGATACACCTGCAATTTCAGAGGAAGATGCAGGACAAATGGTTATCAATAACTGGCATGGGGCCATCAAGGAAGGGATCTAAGGGATTTCTGAACATTCCCTCAACTGTTTGAACAAGCTGCCTGATGCTTATAAATTACAATTTAATATGTCAGATGTTGTTTGTCATCTAAATTATTACATGTTTCAGATTTCATATATTATTCTTTGTTTATGTTAAGAGGAAATAAAAAATAATAATCTTAATAAGCACATAGAGTCCTCTAATTTATTGTACAACCATAAAACTGATGCTTAGTATAACTAAGACCCATCATGATTTCCTTTAGAAAACTCTCCATTATGGCTTGAATTTAAGATTATTGCCTGGGACTATACTTATAGGTTGGCATAAAATAGCTCCCTTATCTTGCAAGTTTTTATAAGCTCTATTGAGTACTGAACTTTCGAATTCTCCTGTGTAAGGTTGACCCAGATGAAGTGAATGCTCTGGCTCAACTAATGACATGGAAGACAGCTGTAGCAGACATTCCATATGGTGGAGCAAAGGGTGGGATTGGATGTAACCCGAGGGACTTGAGTATTAGTGAATTAGAACGTTTGACTCGTGTGTTCACTCAGAAGATCCATGATCTTATTGGAATTCACAGGGATGTTCCTGCCCCTGACATGGGAACTAATGCACAGGTATCTTGTTTCCAGTCCCGTGACTAATGGTCCGTTTGGATTGAGGGAGAGGAAGAGGAAGGGGGAGTAAAGTAGAGTAAAGTAGATTTAACACAAAATTAACTTATTTTTAGCCAACTCTACTCTACTCCCTTCCACTCCCCCTCCTTCCCCCCTCCATCCAAATAGGCCATAAATGAGTTTTGATTGTCATAAAATGCTTACTAATTTTCAAATTGTACAGACAATGGCATGGATTCTTGATGAGTACTCCAAGTTTCATGGGCATTCGCCTGCAGTTGTGACAGGAAAACCTATTGTAAGTAAAAGAGAAATATAAAAAATGTGGCCAATTTAAATTGAGGACATACGGAGTTGATTTTTTTTTTTTTTTTGGTCCTTTTTACCATTTAAGGATCTTGGAGGCTCACTAGGAAGGGAGGCTGCAACAGGACTTGGAGTGGTTTTTGCAACAGAGGCTTTACTCACTGAAAATGAGAAATCAATCTCTGATATGAAGTTTGCTCTACAGGTAGCATGAATGTCACAAGTAAACCTGCCTTTTTTGGGGGCTAGGCAGATTACATGAATAACCATTCTGTTTTAGTCCATTTAATGTAGTTTCTTGTAAATTTTGTTACTGAAAACTACTTGCAGGGTTTTGGAAATGTGGGCTCATGGGCAGCAAAGTTTATTCATGAGAGAGGAGGCAAGGTTGTTGCTGTTAGTGACATCACAGGTGCACTTAAAAACCCAAATGGAATCGATATCCCAGCTCTGCTGAAATACAAAGATGACAATGGAACTTTAAAGGATTTTAAGGGAGGAGATTCTATGGACCCAAATGACTTGCTTGTATGTGAATGTGATGTCCTAATCCCATGTGCCTTAGGTGGAGTTCTCAACAAGTATGTAATCTGCTTTTTTATTACAGTCAGGCTGCTGATCAACATTAATTCTATCTTTTGTATTATACAACCTAGGAGGAATTGTTTGTCAAATTTTCAGATAAATTGCAATTTTAGATAACTACCTTAGGACATGAAGAAACAAACATTTTATGACTTTCCATTTCTGTATTTCGACCATCCTGATTATTTCAAACAAATACAAGCTAAGTCATTTACGGTTCATTTGTATCTCTCATTTCAAGGGACAATGCTGCTGATGTTAAGGCAAAATTCATAATAGAAGCTGCAAATCATCCCACTGACCCAGAGGCAGATGAGGTAACAGTGTAGACGTGTTTTTACTAATTTGGTAAGGGAAATATTTACTTATATCACAAAATTTATATGACAAAATATATCTTCTCTGCAGATCTTATCTAGGAAAGGAGTTCTTATCCTCCCTGACATATATGCAAATTCTGGCGGTGTGACTGTGAGCTACTTTGAGTGGGTACAGGTGAATTTAACTGCCAGAAAACCCGCCTCCCTCTGCATAATTATTTTTTGGTGTTGTCCTCCATATAATGATAAAATATTTTTTGTTATTTAAGTCTTAATCCTATACGGATTTATGATATTTTGGTATGTACTCATATTAAGCTGATTTTTTACTGGTGCTTAAATATCTCTATCTTGCTTGGCTGCAGAATATTCAAGGATTCATGTGGGATGAAGAGAAGGTGAACTTTGAGCTTAGCAGGTACATGAGGAGGGCTTTCCATGAAATCAAGGCAATGTGTAAAATTCATGACTGCAATCTGAGAATGGGGGCCTTCACTTTGGGGGTGAACCGGGTTGCTCGTGCTACCCTCTTGAGGGGCTGGGAAGCCTGAGGCAAGTTCTTATTTTCCTTACTTTGTCCATCAGATGCATCCAGAGGTTATCATCCAAGAAGTGAAAACAGAATTTACAAGCCTTGTTATTTTTTCTTCTTTTCTTTTCTTTTTCCCTGTTTTCTTTGAATCTCACTGTTTCAGTAATGGAATTTGGCTGCGAAATGAGTGTCGTTTTTGAGGAGTGGTATTTCTAGGTGGGGCACATGATGAAAAAATTGAAGATGAATTAATAGCTGTTTAAAGAAATGAAGTATTAACATGAAGATTGTTTCTTTGCCTACAATATTGTGTGCTTCCCGCGACTCATTGATATATCAACATCCAACCTTTACATCATATACTAATAAATACTTCTCTGAGAACCTTCTAATTGATGGGGCAAAAGTAGCTAATCTGTAATAGGATACATGCATAGGAAATGACATTGTTTAGTTATAAAATGGAGTTGGTCTTTGGATGCAAGTGCTTCTGGGGGCACATATACTCATGTTACCCGTATGTTGAGTAACCTTCAAATAGCATGACTGCCATAAAGGGCATAAGACATTTTTATACTAGTAGAAAATGCATCTTTCTCTTCCCGAAATTGGGCCTCAAAGCCCGGGCTTCTTTGTTTGATTTGATACTTGTCATACTAGTCTAGTGTTATTCAGGGGATAATTGGGTAGCTCAATGTTTTGACTCACTCATGAGGAAGGGAGCATATAACTTCACATTAATTGCAATGGGAGGTTGTTGGAGTGCAATAAATGTGGAGAAAACTGCTATTTTATAGGACCGACGCTTCTTCCTAGATGAGGGATCTAATGGTGTGGTGAGACCGGCATAACGATCCCCTTAATCTTGCCTTATCCAAATGATGGCGAAATGATGGTGACTTGCCGTTATAAGCAACTTTGGCCAGGCTTGCTCTTTGCGCTAGTGTTGCGTGGCTTGACCCTCTACAGGTGTAATGCCAGGTTTCGGATATAAATTTCTGGAAAACTATGTCTGTGAGAGTGGTGAATCTTGCATTAAATTTAATTAATGAGACATACTATTTTGAGAGTATACAATAATTTTCTTAAATTTATGTGTTGATTGTCTGTTTCAGGCCAGACTGAACAATAGATGTAATTGCCTAAGGTCCCAAATAAAAGAAGGCCTCCAAATAAAAAAAAACGACCACCACTTGTAAAAAAAAATTATATATATAATATATTTATTTATATATTTTAATTGCAAAAAAAAAATTTAAGTATTTTTATTGATCAATAAAATCTATTAAAAATGTCACATTATATCCTAAAATGCAAAACACAGCATAATAACAGTAACAGTGCAGACAGTTTCATAGCACAAGACTGCACAGTCTTGTCCAGTCCACAGGCCACAGCAAATAAAGCTAAGCCCATAGTTCACACTCTTCAGTCCTGACTTCACAGCTGGCTCACTCCACATGGCTACACACTAATTAATAAGTTATCATATTTTTTTTAATGCAAAATTTTACTTTATCAATTATTATAAATTATTACACTAATTATTATTTTTTTTTTTTGAGAATCTCACTAATTAATAATTTAATGTATAGTATATCAATTTATTTGTATTATAGTGATATTAATTTATTGAACTATATAATAAATTAATTTTTATTTGTGTAATTTTATACTTTAAAGTTTTAAAAATGACCCACTTAAAATTTTCGCATAAATTGTTGAGCCGGCCCTGCTCTGCTTATAGATGAGTATGTTGTGTTCAGGTTTTGTCAATTTTAAGAATCGTGTACCTAATAATAAGACCGCAAGAATAAGGGTTGAACACTTGAGTTTCAAATGGCATAAGGGAGGCATGGCAAGAAACTAACTGCAGTCTGAAAGTTGTCAAATAGTCTGCAGCAGAGAAAACGGAAATGTGACTCTTTTTTCCTCTTTTGGTTGGGGATCAAGTAGCTAAATTATTTGATGGAAAATAGAATGCAAGCTAGCTAGCTGGAGCTAGCACATATTGACTAGTGAAATGGGTACATTTGATAAAGCTAACTTGAGAGTTGAGAAAATGGATTTATGAACCAAAATAACACAATCATCAGTTTCTAGAACATTTTATGACTTATGAGACGGGCTAAAAGTATACAATGGACTGGAATTGACTTCTCCATTTCAAAGGCCACCGTCACTGGAGTTTTTCATAAATCTTTTTCGAGAATTAGCAGAAAGGGAGATTTGATAGTAATCTCGTGAGAGACCTAAAAATCTATTACTTTTTTTTTCCTTTAGATTGAAAAGACATTTTAGGGTATTTCTTCTATAATGCTTAGTTGCCATCAATTCTGACTTGACTCATTCTCTAATACCATCCATAAGGGGTTAGTTCATAAGTAATTTTGTAGACCATTACTTATGAGCCAGGTTAAGAGACCAATGTTGCATTTGTTGTTAGGGATAAAACATGGCTTTGGAGCTCTTGCTTCGATCAGCTTTTGAAGATTCAAAGCAGACTCCATCTGCTCGACTTGAAACAGGACGATAGAGCTTTGTGATCTTCATCCCAGCATTGTGTGTGCTCACACTTCAATAAAATTGGAGAAAAGGGTGGCGTGGTGGATTCCAACCAAAGCTAAATAGAATTCCAACCGAAGCTAAAATGATCCAATGGGCTTGGTTGTGGGTAATCTATATATATTCTTTGGGTCCAGCATTGAAGATAAGAGCCCATTTCTTCACCTTAAGGAAAAAGGTATTGTGCAAGTTAAGGGTGTACACGGGTTGGGTTAGCTTGGTTTTGGACTTAACCCGAACCCAACCCACTTACAATGGGTGGCAGGTGGAGAGACCTGTCACCGATTGCCAGCACCAACAAGTTGAGTCAGTTTTGAACTTAGGTGAACATCTGTTGGCAGGTAAGGTCGCCAGATTCTATTGGAACTAGTCGAATTTGGGCAAAAATCAATGAAATTGGTTGGATTTGGCTAGATCTCGTCGGATTTGGTCAAGATTTCACTAAATCTAGTCAATATCTCACTGCATTTAACTGGCTAGGCCAAATTTTGATCTCACCAGATTTGGCAAAGTTTATCTTTATCATTGGTTGGGTTGGGTGGCTTAGGTTTTGGAGAAGGAAACCCACCACTTTACCCACCAGCATCGGTTCTTGTAGGCGGAGACCCCTGGGAGCTTTGGATTGGGCAGAATATAAGTCAGATTTGGTCAATTCCACAATTTCTAGTTGGGTCTAGACACCCTAGTTTAAGATAGCATGGTGCACACATTAAGATGGTACAAATGCTAGAAAAGTGGCAGAAATGAAGTTGAAGAAGTGTTGAAGTCACCATTTGTCTAAGCTACAATTAGTTTTTCTAACCTACAAATAATGTGGAAGTTAGTTGATTTGTTATCCAAGTGTACAGGTGTGGAAGTTAGTTGGTCTATTATCCAAGTGTACAAGTTTTAGCTATTAGTTTTTCTTTCTCACCTCTCTAATTCTGTCAGTATACAAATGACATAGCTATGTATTTTTGTACTAAGTTAATCATGATCACAGTTAGTTATATTTAATTTTTTCTTTCTCTCTAGTTTTTACTTTCCTCCAAATATTGTAATGATATGATATCAAAGCATTTTTCACATTTATGAGATAGTTACTCTTTCTGAATTTTCTTTCTTTGCTTTGTTTGTTGCACTTACTTTCTTGTCAAGCTTTAATTCTTGATTTTGAGGCATTTCCATGGTGACAAGTGAGAATTCTCAGCCACCTATTCTAACTAGATCTTCTTATTATTCCTCAATTGTGGATCAGCCCTTTAGACCCTATTTTCTTCACAATGGAGAAAGCTCTATTTTCTTCACAATGGAGAAAATTCTGGAACTATTTTGGTCTCGCAATTGCTTTCAACAATAAATCAACCAACATGGTGTAGATTAATGACTAAGAACAAATTAGGCTTTGTTGATGAATCCAATGCAAAATCGTCAGATCCTTATTCTCCTTTGTTCCAAGTTTGGTGGAATGAGATCTATTCAGATTGAGCTTATGATATTTGGATGGATTTGAAGGTGCAATATATTCAAAGAAATGGTCCAAGAATTTTTGAATTGAAAAAAGATTTAGGTTGTAACACTCCAGGTTCACTTATTGTTGGAGAGTACTTCACTAAGCTGGAGTGTTTGTAAGAAGAATTGGTCAGTTATAAAATTTTGCATGCTTGTCCATGTGGTGCTATGTTGAAGGATGCATGATATATTTCAAGAATAGTTTGTTCTTTAATTCCTCATGGTTTGAATGAGAGTTATTCCAATATCAGAGGGCAAATTCTTTTACATGACCCTATGCCTTCAATTAATAAAATTTTATCTTTAGTTCAACAAAAGGACAAAAGGAAAAACAAAAATCTGTAGGCATGAAAAAAAAAATTGGTTGAATCTACTGTAGGCTAGCTACTAGACCTGGAAGCTCTTATGGTCATGGTTCTAGTTCCAAGAATAGGAATCGACTAGTCGTTCTAATTCCAAGAATAAGGATAGGCCAATTTGCTCTCACTGCGGTTTGAATGGTCACATAATTAAAGGGGAGGTCAAATGCATCAAGCTGCTACAGTTGTTATGGTTCCTAACCAAACACTTGCATCTAAGACTCTAAACTCACTCTTTTATAGCTACAATCACAAAGTGTGAAGAGTTGATGAAACATGTATCTATTTCAAGTTCTCAACTTGCTAAAATGGGAACTGCAAGAGTGAGTTAGTCTGATATCCACGTGTACAAGTCGTTAGCTTTTAGTTTTTATTTCCCTCCTCTCTGATTCTGTATATAAAGAACATGGCGATGAATTTATGTACTAAGTTAATCACAATCACAGTTAGTTACATTCCTTCTTTCTCTCTAAATTTTCATTTATTCCAAACATTGTAATTCTTGACAGAGCAATTGTTTGCATTTTGACATATTTTATGATAATCAAGTCACTAACTTGTTATTAATTTCCTCCAATATTTCAATAATTTTAACTGTGTAAATTTGTAGTATTTCTTATTCTATTTCATACACAAAATAGAAAAATAATAAGACTGGTGTAAAGAATTGATATACAAATTTAAAAGTTTCATGGTATAATGACTTACATAGACAGGCATGTTTCATGCCTATTCAAGAATGCAATTATCATTTTGATAATAAAAACAAAAAAACAAATATCCTTCAATTGTTTTTTTTTTTTTTTTTTTTTTACCTTCTTGATTGTGCATCATTAATTTTTTTTTTTTTTTTTTTGTTGGACTTTGTTTCAATTGTTGCAAAAGCAACTAAATTTGAGCAAGAATACCATATTTCAAATCAATTGTTTCTCATATAAATCTTAGAAAAAATGACTTCAAAATTTAATTATATTTATATAATTAACACGTCACTTAAAATAAATTTTTTTTTGAGAGAGTTTCAATTTATAGCGTTTGTTCCTGATGATAGCTCTTTGTCATCAGGCCAAGACACCAATCAATTTTTAGTGTAGGCAGGGATTGAACCCCAGATCTCTTATTCAACCCTCAGAGGCTTTATCAGTTGAGCTAACTGAAACCCACCATCACTTAAAATAATTCATATAACAAAATAAATATAATTATCCTATTGTACGCTTTTTAATTACATAAAATAAATACTTTAATGTTGGTTCAACACACACATATCACTATAAGAAGTTATGAAATCTTTTTTTATAGAGTTTCAACCTATGACGTCCACTCTTGATGATAGCTCTTTATCATCAAACCAAGACACCAATCAGTTTTTGGTGTAGACTGAGATTGAACCCCAGATCTTTTATACAACCATCAGAGACTTTACTAGTAGAGCTAACTGGAACCCACAGAAGTTAGGAAATCTAAATGATTAAGATTAAGTTTAGTGAATTCACAAATATATAATTTTTTTATATATAACTTTTGTGTTAATTGTTGTCAAAACTACTAAACATGAGGAAATTTTTTATATTCTTAATCTATTATTATTACAGATAAAATTAGTTTCTTATATAAATAATCATATAAATTCCTTTAATATAAATAATTAATGCATAACGATAGATAGTTAGTATGAATAATGCTAGAGACACAAATTATTTTACAAAAAATTTTACAAACTGCTGATGTGGTGACTGATTATAAAATGGGCTTAGATGAAACTAATAAGAGGATGGTCACATCAATATTTTGTAAAAATGTTGTAAAATAATTTGTAATTATAGCATTACTTTGTTAGTATATGCATTTATTGATTTTTTTTTTTTTTGGAGGAGTTTATTTATTGATTTAGTTCATTAGCTAATTTGGTGGGTTCCAGTTAGCTTAACTGGTAAAATTTCTAATAGTTGTATAAGAGATTTGGGGTTCAATCCTCGCCTACACCAAAAACTGATTGGTGTCTTGGTCTGATGATAAAGAGCTATTATCAGGAGCGGACGCTATAAGTTAAAACTTTCTCTAAAAAAAGAAGAAGAAGTTCATTGGCTAATTCAATAAACTAATATTTTGATATAAATGCAAAACTTTGTTATCCTTAAATAATAAAATCTGAAGGAATGCATCGCATAGCAAAATCTCATACTCTTTCACATGAGATTTCTACTTTATATATATATATATATATTTGCATTATTCTTGTAAGGGTGATAGGCCCAAGAGTCCATATTTATGTATAATTTGGTTAGGGGCCCAATTCAAGTACATTAAACAATCCGAGGACGGGTAAACACTTTCATAAGGATCCATGTTAGTAAGTGAAGAAGTGAAATCCGATTAAAGTCATCCAGAAGGGTGGTCCGAGGAAGAATCCTTTCTCGGCTGAGTAAAGTCGAGGTCAAAGGGTATGGTCTGGCATCAAGAGTAACATTCTGGATAATTCCATGAATGAGGATAAGTATCAGGAAGGAATATGACAGAGGAAAGTCGTGAAATATCTCAAGAGAAAGTTGCTACTACTATATTAAATGCTCTATAGCTAACTCTTTGGCCGCATTGATGAGGAAGTGATACCTGGACAGTAACTTTCAATCTTAGAACTACTACCTAAAGACTTTAGGAAGGTGCTGATGGGACAAAGATTAATACCAACAAATCTGATTTGCACGTGGAAA
Source organism: Quercus suber (assembly GCF_002906115.3). NCBI lineage: Eukaryota > Viridiplantae > Streptophyta > Magnoliopsida > Fagales > Fagaceae > Quercus > Quercus suber. Next base: position 901,087 of record NW_027069573.1, read on the forward strand.
GTGGAGATGAAAGGTAAAGATAGTATAAAATGAAAGGGATACTCTGAGAAGAGGGGATCGAGAAATTAAAAGAAAAATATTGTAATAATCAAGAATTGAATCTGTAATTTGACTTGAGAAAGATATATAAAAACTGATCTCCTCGGACTGTGCCGAGGACGCTTTTATTTAGAACAAACCAGTTTATCTTCATTTTTTTGTCATCTGAATCCACTTTACTTGTTGTCTAATTTATTAAAACCTAGTTTTCTAACCTACTCTTTACAAATTCATAGGCGCAGGAACAAATGCTCATCTTCCAAAGGCTGGGGGAATGATGCAATGACCAGAGTGCTCAACCAAATTTCCAGGTCACCTTTCACGCGTAGGATTCAGGGGGGGAACTTCCTCGGCGGTTCACTTAGCCCACGTTCACCTGTACAATGGTTAAACAGACCCTGTGAAACATGTGAGCCACTTCATCCAAAGAATAGCTATGCATTCCAAGAATGAGTCCTTGATGTGTAAGGTATTCCCGTCCAGCTTGGGGCCTGTGGCGATGAGGTGGTTTGATGGCCTAAGTGCAGGTTCCATTGATTCCTTTAAGGAGCTCACCTAGGCATTTGGCTCTCGTTTTATTACATGTAGTAGGGTTCCTCAGCCCTTAGATTCCCTGTTATCTATGTCTATGCGAGAGGGAGAGACACTGAAAATGTACTCGAACAGATCTTGGGAGATGTTTAATGAGATCGATGGGGATTTTGATGACGTGGCTATAAAGACCTTCAAGGTCGGCCTACCCACCGAGCATAATTTGAGAAAATCCTTGACCAAGAAGCTGGTAAGGAGTGTGCGTTGGCTTATGGACCATATCGACGAATACAAATGGGTCGAGGAAGATCAGCAATAAGGAAAGGGAAAGGCTAAGGTTATCCCTCAAGACATGAGGGATTTCAGGTCGGACAGATATAATAATAGCAGACCCCGAAGAGATTTTGCTGGACAATTTGGGTCTACCGCTCCTCAAGTGGTAAACACGGTGTTTAGAAAGCCAGTACATCAAGTCCTGGAGAAGATCAAGAATGAGCCATATTTTAAATGGTCAAACAAGAAGGGAGGAGACCTCTTGAGAATCAACCAAAGCCTTCATTGTTAGTACCATCAAGAACGGGGGCATACCATCGAGGACTGTAGAACTCTGTGGAATCATCTGGAGCAACTGGTCAGAGATAGAAGGTTACAACAATTTCTATATCGGCCCAATGGGCAAGGGGACTAAGAAAGGTCAAGGGCTCAAGGGAGCGCTTCTTTAAGGCCACCTTTGTGCACAATTAATGTCATCTTTGCTGCACTTGAGAGAACGGGTTCTCATCATTCCAAGGTGATGTCTATAACTCGGCTTCTCGCCGAGGACTCTAATTTTGAGCCAAAGAGGACTAGAGTGGAGATTCGACTAGCACTGAGTTTTTCGAACGAAGACAAGATTGGAACCATCCAGCCACATAATGATACTTTGGTGGTCACTCTCAGAATTGGAGGGTATGATGTGAAGATGGTGATGGTAGACTAGGGCAGTGGTATAGAGATTATGTACCCAGACTTGTATAGAAGGCTGAACTTAAGACCTGAGGATCTGACAGCCTAAGATTCATCTTTAGTAAACTTTGATGGGAAAGTTGTCATCCCAAGGGGTCAGATTAGATTATCCGTGCTAGCAGGTTCGAAGGTGGTAGAGGTAGACTTCATTGTGATGGATGCTTATTCACCCTACACTACCATTGGAGCAACGCCCTAGTTCCATGCCCTATGGGCCGTTTCTTCAACTCTACATTTGAAGGTGAAATGCCCCTCAGGGGACCAGATTGAAGAGATTGTGGGGAGTCAATCCATGGTTAGGTAGTGCCATGTGGCTGCAATTATGCGTCAGCCTGAAGTTGAGTCTTTGGCCTCTGCTGAGAAGGGCTCATAGTATCAAGGATTTCGGTCTTATCTACGGATGCGGTGTTGGGAGAGGCAAAGTGCAAGAGGTTTGAGAAAATTGCTATAAATGGTGATCCGGAGAAGTTTTTTCAGGTCGAATCTCAGTTGCCTCCTTGGGAAAAGGAAGCACTGTTAGCATTTCTAAGGAGGAATATTGATGTGTTCGCATGGAATGCCTATGAAACTCCTGGCGTGGATCCAGACTTCATTTGCCATCATCTGAATGCTAACCCGGCTGTCCTCCCTAGGAAGTAACCACCTTGACGCTCATCTAAAGAGCATTCTAATGCTGTTAGAGAGGAGTTGAACAAGCTTAAGCGGGTTCGGGCTATTAAAGAAGTGTTCTACCTTGAATTTTTGGTTAATACAATGGTAGTAAAAAGGAAGAATGGGAAGCAGTGGGTATGTGTAGACTTTATAGACTTGAACAAAGCCTGTCCAAAGGACCTTTTCCCCATGCCTCGGATTGATCCACTAGTGGACGCAAATGTGGGCCATCATTGAATGAGCTTTTTGGATGCCTTTCAAGGGTATCACCAAATACCACTGACTTTAAGTGATCAAGAGAAGACAGCTTTTGTCACCTCTACTAGAAATTACCATTACAAAATGATGCTTTTTGGTCTAAAGAATGCGGGGTCTACTTATCAGAGAATGATGACCGGGATGTTTGAGCCACAACTAGGGAAAAACATTGAGATTTTTATAGACGACATGGTGGTCAAGAGTAAATTGAAATCTAAGCATGTTAACGACCTCAGGAATATCTTTGAGATCTTGAGGAGGCATAAGCTGCGACTTAATGCTTTTAAATGCTCTTTTGGTGTCAGGTCAGGGAAGTTCTTGGGGTACATGGTTACTCACCATAGAATTGAAGTCAGTCCTGATCAAATTAGAGCAATTAACAATTTACAGCTGACTCAGAATCCCAAAGAGGTCTAGAAACTAACGGGATGACTGCTGCTCTAAACCAGCTCATCTCTCGGTCAACAGAAAGGTGTAGACCTTTCTTCTAGTTGTTGAACAAGTGGAAGGGATTTGAGTGGATCGAGGAGTGCATCTTGGCCTTCCAACAGTTGAAGAAATACCTATCTCAGCCATCTATTATGTTCAGACCCGAGGTGAATGAGGTTTTGTTTGCTTACATTGTTGTGGATTCTCATGCGAAAAGCCTAGTGCTTGTGCGGTTTAATAGTGGTGTACAGAGGCTAGTTTATTATGTGAGCAAGTCATTACATGAAGCTGAGGTCCGTTACCTACCACTAGAGAAGACCATTTTGGCAGTGGTGCATGCTACGCGTAAACTCCTCCACTGCTTCCAATCACACACAGTTGTTGTCCTAACCCAACTTCCACTCAGATCTCTACTTTGGAGTGCTAATTACACAGGGATGATTACCAAATGGGGCACGATCCTAGGAGCTTTTGATATTAAGTACATGCCTCGCACCTCTGTCAAGGGTCAAGTCATCGCTGATCTGGTGGTTGGGTTTGCTGAAACCCCATTTGAAGAAAAGGTTGAGAAACAGCATATGGATGAAAAATCAGTTGACATGGTCTCCCTGCAAGAGCCTTTACCCTAGCGAGTACACATTGATGGGGCAGCAAATCAAAAAGGATCTAGAGTGGGACTAGTTTAATTTCTCCTGAGAAGATAATTATTGAAAAATCCTTAAGGTTGAGCTTCTCGGCCACTAATAATAAAGCTGAGTATGAGGCTCTATTGGTGGGAATGACTATAGTTCAAAGAATGGGTGGAGAGGGAGTAGAGATGTTTTCAGATTCAAGATTGATTGTAGGTTAGGTAAGGGGAGAGTTGGAAGCCAGAGATCTCAGAATGCAGGAATATTTGAACCAGGTTAAACACTTATAGTCTGGATTTGAGTCTTTTAATTTATCGCAAATCCCTAAAAGTAGAAATATACATACTGACTCTCTTGCCACGCTGGCGACCTCCTTGACACAAAGTTTACCTCGGATGATCCTTATGGAGGACTTATGTTAACCCACTGAGGTAGGGAGAAACGTGGTTCATATTCATCAAATAAAGGTGGGTCCTAGTTGGATGGACTCTATTGTGCTATTCCTTATGGAAGACATCTTGCCTAAGAGTAAGTCCGAGGCCGACAAGGTATGGAGAAAGGCTCTTTGATTTTGGTTGTCCGAGGATCAAAAGTTGTACAAGCGTTCTTTTTCTGAACCATATTTGCTATGCATATATCCTGGTGCAGTTGAACTACTCCTGGAAGAATTACTTGAAGGGATTTGCGAAAGCCATACAGGAGGCAGATCTTTGTCTCATAGGGCCCTCACTCAAGGATATTGGTGGCCAAATATGCAGAAGGAAGCACAAGAGTATATGAAGAAATACGACCAATGCCAAAGATTTACCCCAAATATTCACCAACCGGGAGGTGTCCTTAATCCTCTATCTAGTCCTTGGCCTTTTACTCAATGGGGCTTGAACATTGTAGAACCCTTCTCTAAAGCAGCAGGGAATAAGAAATGGTTGCTAGTCGGCACAGATTACTTCACTAAATGGGTTAAAGTTGAACCATTAGCAAATATTAGAGATATGGATGCCAAGAGATTTATTTGGAAAAATATTGTCACTCGGTTTGGAATCCATCGTACACTCATTTCGAACAATGAACTTCAATTTGATAGCAAAACCTTCAGGAGGTATTGCTGTGACTTGAGCATACAAATAGATATTTCACCCTGGCATATCCACAGGGGAATAGACAAGTCGAGACTGTCAATAAGGTCATAGTGAGCGGGCTGAAAAAGAGATTGGATGACGCAAAGGGAAAGTGGGTGGAAGAGTTGCCACACGTCCTTTAGATATATCGGACTACACCTCGTAGGTCCATTGGAGAGACCCCATTTTCGATGACTTATAGGACCGAGACTGTGATTCTTCTGGAAACATGATTTCTAACGCTGAGAACAAGCTCTTTTACTCCGAAAAGTAATGATGGGCTATTGGAGAAGAGCTTAAACTTAATTAAAGAACGAAGAGAAAATGCCATGGTCTAATTGGCCTATTATCAACATAAGCTCAAGCATGTGTATGATGCCAACGTGAAGCTAAGGCTACTGGCACTTGGAGACTTGGTGTTAAGAAAGGTTTTGGCTACTACAAAGAACCCAGCCTGGGGAAAGTTAGGGCCCAACTGGGGAATAGGTGCATACTATCTTGAAGATCTAGAAGAAAAAGTTGTACTGCGCCCCTGGAATGTAAACAACCTAAGAATGTATTATTATTAATGAAAGCTTTCTTCACCATGTTTGGGTTTATTATATTATGTGTCATGCTTTTTACTATTTGTTTGAATATCAAACAGAACTTCTGTCATGCCGACCTCCTCGAATCACATACCTTGGGTAAATTAATATTCTAAATTATTTCTCCTGAGTATCAAACAGAACCTTGGTAGCTATGCCTAACTCCTCAGACCACATGATTTGGGTAAATTAATACTTCCTGATACCTATCTAAGTGTTAAACAGAACTTTAGCTATGATTGACTCCTCGGATCACATGCTTTGGGTAAATTAATACTTTCTATTATTTTTCTAAGTATCAAATAGAACCTTGGTCATGTTGGCTCCTCGGACCGCATACCTTGGGTAAATTGATATGGTAAATCATTTTTCTAAGTGTTAAACATAACCTTAGTCATGCTTGGCTCATAGGACCACATGGTTTGGGTAAATTAATCTTCCTATCATTTTCCTAAATATCAAACAAAACCTTGGTCATGCCTGGCTCCTCAGACCACATACCTTGGGTAAATTGATATTTCGAGCTATTCTTTTAAGTGTTAAACAAAACCTTAGTCATACCTGGATCCTTGAACCATATGTTTTGGGTAAATTAATACTTCTTATGATTCTGCTAAGTATCAAACAGAGCCTTTGTCCTTTCTGGATCCATGGACCACATGCCTGAGGTAAATTAGTGCTTTTTATTGATTATTTGAATGTCAAATAGAATCGGCCATTCTAAATGGCAGAGATCCTCACTGTAGTAACATGCTCATGAGCATCACTTAAAGCATTTCCAGGAATATCTATGTCTGTTTGAGAATTAATTACTTCTCTAGTCCATTAAGTCTACTAATGAATGGAGGATTGAGTAGAGTTAAACCTGTATGTATACTACATCAACGTGTATGTTCTTAAAATTAAAGCCATACTTTGCTGAGGTGGTGGACTTAGTAAATCTAGCATGTCTTGATGCTGGTCATGTGATGTGTGACAACTATGTTGTCACTTATGCAAATTAATTATTAAAGTTATACTTCATCACCACATTTGTTAAGTGTTAACTAAAACAGAAATCATGTTTGGATTAATATGAACGTCACAAGTATGAAAGAAAGACTTGCAATTTTCATTGAGATTAAGCCTTAGAAAAAGGCAGATTAGTTACAAAAGGTTAACTTAAGTACAAGCTTTCAAAATAGAAATAGTAGAAAAAAAAAAAGAAAAAAAGAAAGAAAGAAAGAACTACACAAAAATCTATTTCTTCTTTAATACAATTTTTTCTTTGGGAGGGGCTTTGATGGGCTGAGTGGATGTTGCTTCTAAGACCTTAGGGCCTTTGCTTGCAAGACTAACCTTGGTGGGTAGGGGAAGAGTGGCTAGGACTATCTCCATTCTGTTAGAAACTTCTTTTTCAGTAGGGGGGTCCTAGGTGGCAGTGGGGGCTTCATGGCATTAGGGGCCACTCCTTGATTTGTGTTCTTTTCCTTTTCAATAATCCCGGGCTGCTTGGCCACCTCAGAGGGGTTGTTTGAGGAGGTTGGGACCTTGGCTGGACTGTCCTTGCCTACTTCTGCCATCTCGGGGGCGGTATCAGTCCTCAAGCTGGTCGGGCCAGATGCTCGAATGACAGGAGGGTAGTATACACTCTCTACATTTCTAAGTACAGAAGAAACCTTAACCCAGCTTGGTTGAGAGCTTCATTCCACACTTGGAGGTAATAGTCCCTACATACCCCCAAGACCTCAGCTCTGAGGGCTTCCTCGGTCTCCGCCACTCCTACATCATACCCTTCCTACTTAGCTTGATCCTTGGCCTTCCTTGCTTGATCCCTTACTTTTTCAACTTCATTCAACTTTTTCTTTAAGGCAATAATCTACTTTTTGGAGACAGCCAGCTGGTCTTCGGCATGGTGAAGGAGCACTTGTTGACCTTCAGCTTGCCTTTCAGCGTTGTTCAAGGTAGCTTCTGCGCTTCTCTTACCCATCTCTGCCATAGTTAGCTTATTCTTCAACTTCTGATTACTCTTTTCAGCCACATGGAAGGTGTCTGTAGTTGCGATTCGCCTTCCCTCCTCTTCCTTCATCTTTAGGTGGGAACTATTCACCATCTCCTCAGCCCTAAATGTGGCTTGGATGGCCTGGAAGGGAAGAGAAGTATAATAAAAAAAAAAATGGCTTACCATGGCTAGATCCCTCTTCAGGCCAAAGAAGACCTCATGCTGCCTCATGGACCTAAGGTCAGCCATGTCAGCAACAGGGATTGCTCTATAGCGTTAGCCACATACCCAGCTGTGCCCGCTGGAAGTCTCGGATAGAAGCATCGCTGGGGAGAGGAGCTTCATCCAATTCCATGCGTAGGGCCCAGGCTGGGGCTACAGCTCGGTGGTCGCCCCTCCCCTCTCCCTCATCGGCTGACCTCGTCTACATACCTTTAGGCTGCTTGGCCCTCCTCTGAGGCTCAACTTCCTGGGAGGAGTGGGTTCTCCTTATTTCCACCTCCTTGCCCTTTTCTTCCCTCTTCCTTTTGTGGTCAACGGGATTAGCTCGAGGGGGAGGGGGGTTGGTTAGGGAAAGGAGTGGGAAACTTAGTTTGGGCTGCCTTCCCAGGCGCGTCTCTCCCTGGTTGGGACTCTAGTAGTTCCTATAGGGTGGGCTTCGGCTTGCATTGGATCCCCATATCGTCTAATATAAGAGTAGATCCTCGGTGATGGCTAGATTGGGCTGGGGAAGGATGGCCGAGGTTACTAGTTGAGACTTCTGGGGACAGAGGCTGATTAAAGACTTCAAAATCGTCTTCTGAGTCTGAAACTTCAACAACCTCTTCCCTTTCCTCGATCGTTGGGATGGGATGGGGTTGCCTCTTCCTTGGCAGCGTGTTGGAAGGGTAGTGCTACCTTAGGTATGCCCTCAAGGATAGGATCGGTGGTAAGCGTGCCTTCTGGGACAGGACCGGTGATGAGGAAGCCTGGAGCAACAACACTGATCTGGTGCAGGCAAGGGTCCTTTGCTTTAATTACGCACCTTGGTGCCTGAAAACTTTTGGAGATAAGGATGTAGTCCAAGATTAGATGGGCTGCCTACAGTTGGCCGTCTGTATGGGCAAACACCTCGGCCTTCAAGATCTTGTCCAAGCTCAGCTGATTCACAAGATTGAAGTTAGGAATAGCAATGTTCTTATTTGCAAAACCATTAGGAAAAACAAAGAACATCATTAGCAAAAAATAACGCAAATCAAATGAAATTTCATGTACAAACCCAAACAAAAGAAAAAGAAAATGGGGTAACTTTGAAATTATAAACCTAGACCTAGAATCCCACCTGGTTTCCCCTCTCTCGTCGGACAGGGGAGGCCATCGTGCCACTCCCCTGATACAATCAAGAAGTCCTTTTTTAGGCCTTTGTTGGAATCGGGGAGGCATTGGATAAGCTTGACCTCGGGGTACCTAGATTTTAGGTAATACCCCCGCTTCATTAAATGATGGAGGTTGTAATCCAATTGACGTCATGGTGAGTGAGGTTTAAACCCATTCTCTCGTTAAGGGCATCTACACTCCCTAAGATTCTGAACATGTTTGGGGCACATTGGGTGGGAGCTAACCTATGAGCCCTAAGATAGTCCCTGGTAACGGTGCCTATGGGAATCCTCATCCCACCCTCTATTAAGGCAATCATAGGGATTACCACTTCTCCCTCTTACCTTTTTTCATGTCACTCTCCCTCCTTACAATACCTAATGGCTACTCTTAGAGGGATCCTATACTAAACTTTAAAGTTCTCTAAACCCTCGTCAGAGTCTACCAGATGAGCAAATCTATTCATTCCTAAGAAAGGTTTGGAGGAACTAAGAAAATTGAGAGAAGTAGAGGAGCTGAGGAGGAAAAGACACAAAGAAAAAGAAAAGTATATAGAAAAATAAAGTGAAAAGGTTTATGAAGACTTACAGAAAGAAGAAAATTCTCCTCGGACAGTTTCTTGGTATTTGTGAGGGCACGAGTGAGTTGGGTAAATTTGCAGGTTCAGTGTATGAGCACTAAAGTGAAATGAATGCTAAAGTGAAATGAGTAATTGATTCGGGCAGTATTTATATCAAAAAAGAAAGTTATAAGCAGGAAAATTCCCGCCCGGGTTCCAGCAAAATCCTCAGCTGTTGGATCCGCATCGCGCCATAGAACTTGGGGAACATGAGGCCGTAAAAATTTAATGAGGGCCAGTTTCGAATGCTAAAGCGTCAGGAGTGGGCCTTGAGCTGTTAAAAAGGGCATCTGTACCGTCAGAGGTGATGTAAAATGGGCGTGGAAGAACTATTATTACATCGAAATCCCCCTTTCTTCCAAAAGAGCTAGAAAGAAGAATCTCAAGGGGCTATTGTAGGGGTGATAGGCCCAAGAGCTTATATTTATGTATATATTGGCCCAGGGGCCCAATCTAATGACAGGTAAACACTTTCATAAGGATCTATGTTAATAAGTGAAAAAGTGAAATCAGATTAAAGTCATCCAGAAGGGTGGTCCGAGGAAGAATCCCTCCTCAGCTGAGCAAAACTGAGGTCAAAGGGTGTGGTCTGCCATCAAGAGTAACGTTCTAGATCATTCCATGAATGAGGATAAGTATAAGAAAGGAACAGGATAGAGGAAAGTCATGAAATATCTCAAGAAAAATCTGCTACTACCGCATTAAATACTCTGCAGCTAACTCTCTGGCCGCATTGATAAGTAAGTGATATCTGAATAGTAACCTTCAGCCTTACAGCTACTATCTAAAGACTTTAGGAAGGCGCTGATAGGACAAGGATCAACACCAACAAATCTCATTTACATGTGGAAGGTGGAGATGAAAGGTGAAGATAGTACAAAATGGAAGGGATACTCTGAGAAGAGGGGATCGAGAAATTAAGAGAAAAACATTGTAGTAATCAAGAATTGAACCTGTAATCTGACTTGAGAAAGATATATAAAAAGATCTCCTTAGACTGTGCCAAGGACGATTTTATTTAGAACAAATTGGTTTATCTTCATTTTCTGGTCATCTAAATCCACTTTACTTGTTTTATGATTCATTAAAACTCAGTTTTCCAACTCACTCTCTACAAATTCATTGTATTGGGATTTTGGGCCTAAGTTCATTTATCCTTTGGGCTAGAGACTCAAACTGCGTCCTTACAATTCCAATCTATAGTCAAGATGATCCTACCAAAGTAGTCTATCACAAGTTATTCATAGTCCGATTCATTTCTTGCACAGATTGGGGGTCTCATCCATCTCTTCTTAAAGACCTCCTAGGTCACCCAATTCAATTTTGCTACTATGATTATATAGAACAAGGGTTAGAGTAATCCTTCACCAGAATAGGACCACTATCATTCTTGGTTCTTTAATTTTGACAAGAAGTTCAGAAGCCAAATTCCTTCATGGCTCCTCAGATGGTGGACCATGCATGGCTCCATCCCAAAATGCCTTTCAAAAGCCTTGTTAGACCAAATGAGGTATTTCTCGTCAGAATACCAAGTAAACCAGCATAATGCCCAATTCCCGACATTGCTCCATTTCTACAGTAAATACAAAGTGAACTTGCCAGGAAAATAATGCTTCAAGTCACCCAAATGGGAGATGATCAGGAAAATGCTTCTCTGGCTTCTTTAGAAGCATCCTCCTCCAGTCAACCAGACCAGACCGGGAGGTCGGACCGTGAGAACTGGGAATCGGGATTAAAACCGATTTTTTAAGCCTAAAGAACTAGATTTTTTGTTAATTCTGTGAACCCCTAAAACCGGGGTTGGACTGCACGAACCGGTGAGAACCGTGCGGTCCAACCCCTTAGCTTTTTTTTTTTTTTTTTTAAACAACTTAACAGAATTTTATTCTACTTAATTGAATTATCCATCTCTTACAATGAATAAAAAAAAATTATAATTAAAATCCTTCAAAGATATTCAACTTTACTTCAAAAATTAATCATAAATTTTAATGTTTTCATAGTTATTATTTTATTTTGTTAATTTTCTTATTTAATTATTAAATATATGCTTGAAAATCATTAAATTTCCCATACATATATATATATATATTAGTCAATTTTGCTAGTTTTATAAATTTAATATCTATATTTAGGCTTTAATTAATTATTAAATTAATTATGATGTCATCACGGTTCGACCTTGGTTCGACCTCGGTTCGACCTCAAAAACCTTGAGCCTCTCCCTTTTGTGGTTCAATGAACGGTCCGGATTTGAAAACCTTGCAGTCAATAAGCCAGAAGAATTGAGCCCAACCCGTATCTCAATTGACCATACCAAGATTCCTAATATCCCTATGATCTTGTAGAAGATTGAAAAAAATTCCTCTCATTTAAGTTAAAGATGAACAACACCACCAATAAGTCAAGACAAAAACATTGCCACTATTCGAAACGGTACTCAACAAGTTACTATCCATGGACAATTAGTCGTTAACATCAAATCTACTCTCAGTATAAATAGTAAAGATTTGCAGTTAGTTAAAGTATTTCTCGACAGATAAAAGAATCCACTTTCGGTGCAAAGCAGTTCAGTAATCAGGAATCCCTGCAACCTAAAAGCAAAGCAATCCAACAAGAATCCCAGGCACCCCGAGACAAAACAATCTAGAAGTCAGGAATCCCTAGCACCATGAAACATGAAAAGTCTATATAAATTAGCATGTCAAAGGAAGAAGTCATCACTCATTCCACAACCTCATTCCATTACCTAATTTCCCATCTAAGTTGATAACCTTCTTAGCAAAATTATATTTTATTTTCTAATTAAGCAAAAGTATATTTTAGTTACCTTGCACTTGTAAGTATTTTGAGTTATTTTAGTTATTTCAAGTTTGCATTTAAAGACATTTCAAGTTATATTCCAATTTATATTCAGTTTATTTTTGCATTCAAAGTTATAGTATTCTGTTTATATTCAGTTCATTTTTGTGCGTGTGCGCGCGCACACAAACACACACACACACACATATACATATACATATATATATATATATAAATATATATATATATTTATTTATTTATTTGATGATATGTGGAGTCAAAGAAATGCTAGCATCCATGCAAGGAAGATCTACACCGAAGAACAACTTATAACAGTCATCAAGAAAGATGTTTAATGACGAATTGAAGGCCAAATGTTATTTAAAGGCTCAATCTTGAACCGTGTACAGTGTTGTAGATGGGGAATCAATGCTGCCCTGTTATGCAGTCTTGGTAATTGATTGTGTTGGTGCAATCTAGAGTTAGGCCCACCATGATTTTTTCAAAGACTCAATTCAAAAGAAAACATGTTCAGAGAAATTCAGAAAAGAAAGAACCTTGTAACTGGAAAGGAACAAGAACTAATAAATCAAAAGACTAAATTACAATGATGGGAATTTAAATTCATCATCCTTCACTAAAACAGAGTAATTACAATAACATGAAATGAACAAGAAGATGCTAATAATTTTTCGATAAGTAAAGGAGGTTGCTGATTGAATTTGAAGGGGCAAACTCAGGAATAGCAATGTCACTACTCAATTCTTGGAACTACCAGGCTTCTCGTCCTGCCAGGTTGCTTGCCATTGCCTGTCATAAAAGGTTGTCTCATCCAGCAGTTTCTTTAAATTCTCTAAATCTTCATTCTTCCGGATCAGCAGGACTCCAACTACAGCTATAAACAGTAGAGTTTTACAAAAGAAGTTGCCCATTTGGTCAACCAAACCCACCCCAGTCAAGCTATCAACCAGATAAGCCATGAAGAAGCCTATCATTGCAGCACGGCCTGCATAAAACACAATATACAGCATAGACAGATTAGCAAGATACAGCATCTTACATATATACACACACACATTTCATTTAAGAGAAAACAAATGCACTGAACAAACCATTAAGTAGTTCTGCTTCAGGTAGATGGAACCGTTTTATCCATGCCCACCAAGGTATGATAGATGTGTCAAAAACTATGGGGGCATCATTACTGGATGTTTCCGGGTTACCCTCGAGCCATTTTCTTCTCCTAGCCTCTGAAATGAGTAACAAGGAGGTCCATTAGAAATCAAGTAATCACTAAGGTATATGGAGGAATACAAGTAAATTATTAAGTAATTATAATTTAATTCCATCTTCAACTCATCCCATCCTCTCTTCCCTTCAAGGCTTTAACAAGACAAGAAAAAGAAAGCAAGCATCCAAATTTCAGGCTAAATATAAGCAAAGCACAAATTACAAATATCTTTACCCCCATGGTTCATTCAGAAAGCTTATGTGAATATATTGTGTTTAATATTTTGAAAAATAGCATCATTCAATTCTTGTTCAGACCGAAATTTTATTCGCAAGTAGTCTGTGCGAAACTTAACCAACAAAGAATAGCACATCCACGATAATAAAATAAAACAAGAAATGTCATTGCCATCCTTATGCATAAAAGAGAGGGGGAAGAGGGGGGTGGGGGGGGGGGGGGGGGGGGGGGGGGGGGGGGGAGAAGGGTGTAAAACCCCCTAAGTTGCTATTTTAGCGACCCAACTGCTCAAAGCACTAGCATTAGGGGGTGTAAGAACCCCCAAGTTGCTATTTTAGCAGCCCACCCGCTCAAATTGAGCTCCATCCGAGTGTGGGTTGCTTAAAATTTTTAGCAACCATGAATAGTATTATAGTAAGGTTGTATATATACGACCTACTATTCATGGTTACTAAACATAAAAGCAAACATAAAAGTACATAAAAGCAAATAGTCAGACTCCTCTCTTTCTCTCTTTCTCTCTCTCTCTCTCTCCATTTGGGTCAGCTCCAAGAGTGCCTACAAATCTCTCTTCAAAAATGCATGATTTAATTTTTATTCCATAAACTCTCATGCCATTGTCACCTCTTTTAGATAGCTTTTGATATCGTACTGGCCGGATCTTGGATTTCGGTAGAAATTCACCAAAACACCTTTGAACGCCCAAAACACACTAAAGTGGGCCGAAATTTTGTCGAAGGTGGAACATGGGGGTTTACCTTTTCAGTTTACATACTGATAGAGATCTTTTGATTGTTCCAGCTAGAATGAAACAAAATTAATAATATTGATATGTAGAATTTTTTTTTTGAACGTAAAAGATAGAATTTTATTCAAGCTATTTGTATGGTTGTTACAAAAACACCTTCCAAGACATGCTAGTGGGATGTATGTGGGCCTATGCATGCAGCTGCATGTGACCCGACCAAAGCAAATACAACGTAGACATGTGCATCTTTTAAAGAAAAGCACTTTAGCCTTACAATACGAATAATAGACTTCAGCACGTTCTTATGGCCATGTTCCTCAGTTCAGTCCAATCATTAGCAGAGTCTCTAGTAATCTTGCAACAGTTTCATAGCTCCTCTCAAGATGTCACGAGGTTGAGTTTGCTTTTTGTCAAATAACCACCTGTTTCTTGCATTCCAAATGGACCATGATACCATAGCCCAAACCTCTAGTTCTTTAGTCGAGAGCACAACCATTAATTCTTGCACCAGTACATAAAAGTCCTCCACTTCTGAGCTACATTTCTGTNGATATCAAAAGCTATCTAAAAGAGGTGACAATGGCATGAGAGTTTATGGAATAAAAATTAAATCATGCATTTTTGAAGAGAGATTTGTAGGCACTCTTGGAGCTGACCCAAATGGAGAGAGAGAGAGAGAGAAAGAGAGAAAGAGAGGAGTCTGACTATTTGCTTTTATGTACTTTTATGTTTGCTTTTATGTTTAGTAACCATGAATAGTAGGTCGTATATATACAACCTTACTATAATACTATTCATGGTTGCTAAAAATTTTAAGCAACCCACACTCGGATGGAGCTCAATTTGAGCGGGTGGGCTGCTAAAATAGCAACTTGGGGGTTCTTACACCCCCTAATGCTAGTGCTTTGAGCAGTTGGGTCGCTAAAATAGCAACTTAGGGGGTTTTACACCCTTCTCCCCCCCCCCCCCCCCCCCCCCCCCCCCCCCCCACCCCCCTCTTCCCCCTCTCTTTTATGCATAAGGATGGCAATGACATTTCTTGTTTTATTTTATTATCGTGGATGTGCTATTCTTTGTTGGTTAAGTTTCGCACAGACTACTTGCGAATAAAATTTCGGTCTGAACAAGAATTGAATGATGCTATTTTTCAAAATATTAAACACAATATATTCACATAAGCTTTCTGAATGAACCATGGGGGTAAAGATATTTGTAATTTGTGCTTTGCTTATATTTAGCCTGAAATTTGGATGCTTGCTTTCTTTTTCTTGTCTTGTTAAAGCCTTGAAGGGAAGAGAGGATGGGATGAGTTGAAGATGGAATTAAATTATAATTACTTAATAATTTACTTGTATTCCTCCATATACCTTAGTGATTACTTGATTTCTAATGGACCTCCTTGTTACTCATTTCAGAGGCTAGGAGAAGAAAATGGCTCGAGGGTAACCCGGAAACATCCAGTAATGATGCCCCCATAGTTTTTGACACATCTATCATACCTTGGTGGGCATGGATAAAACGGTTCCATCTACCTGAAGCAGAACTACTTAATGGTTTGTTCAGTGCATTTGTTTTCTCTTAAATGAAATGTGTGTGTGTATATATGTAAGATGCTGTATCTTGCTAATCTGTCTATGCTGTATATTGTGTTTTATGCAGGCCGTGCTGCAATGATAGGCTTCTTCATGGCTTATCTGGTTGATAGCTTGACTGGGGTGGGTTTGGTTGACCAAATGGGCAACTTCTTTTGTTAAACTCTACTGTTTATAGCTGTAGTTGGAGTCCTGCTGATCCGGAAGAATGAAGATTTAGAGAATTTAAAGAAACTGCTGGATGAGACAACCTTTTATGACAGGCAATGGCAAGCAACCTGGCAGGACGAGAAGCCTGGTAGTTCCAAGAATTGAGTAGTGACATTGCTATTCCTGAGTTTGCCCCTTCAAATTCAATCAGCAACCTCCTTTACTTATCGAAAAATTATTAGCATCTTCTTGTTCATTTCATGTTATTGTAATTACTCTGTTTTAGTGAAGGATGATGAATTTAAATTCCCATCATTGTAATTTAGTCTTTTGATTTATTAGTTCTTGTTCCTTTCCAGTTACAAGGTTCTTTCTTTTCTGAATTTCTCTGAACATGTTTTCTTTTGAATTGAGTCTTTGAAAAAATCATGGTGGGCCTAACTCTAGATTGCACCAACACAATCAATTACCAAGACTGCATAACAGGGCAGCATTGATTCCCCATCTACAACACTGTACACGGTTCAAGATTGAGCCTTTAAATAACATTTGGCCTTCAATTCGTCATTAAACATCTTTCTTGATGACTGTTATAAGTTGTTCTTCGGTGTAGATCTTCCTTGCATGTTTCTACATTGTAAAATGAAGAAAAAAAAAAAAAAAAAAAAACTCAAACTCAAAATTCTCACCAACTTAAACTAAAATTCTCAAATTTTAATAAAAAAACACAACCATGAATTAAACCCAAACTCAAATTAGCTCCGAAAAAAAACCAAATTTGCCCAAGCACATATTTGCAAGAAAAAAACCCAAATATGCCAATAAACCCAGATCTACCAAAAAACCCAGATCACGAGAGAACCTTCAAATTGGAGATCAAATAGTATTTTTTTGTGGCATACAATTAATTGAGTTGTTGATGTATTGAATGTTGAATGATTTCTAAGCTCGTAAAGCCTTAGAAGATCACGAAATGATGCTAAGGTTCTACCATCTTCTTCTATCTTGGAGAAACTACCCTGCTGGGTGTTGTTGAAGAAGGTGGAGCCATTAATGGGTGGGACCGTGGGAGAGCGGGATCAAAGGGGGATAGGTTGTGGAGAGAAAATTGTGAGGGAGAGAGAGCATGAGAGGGAGAGAGAGTGAGAGGGGTACTGGGACTGAGAGGGAATAGTAAATGTAAAATATTTTACCAAAATTTCAAATGTAAAATACAAATTTGCCTAGGGGTCCGTTTGGTTGTCGTAAAATATTTTCCGGAAAATAGATATTTTCCGAAAATGCTATTTTCCGGAAAAGGAAAATATTTTTAAGTGTTTGGTTATATTAGGAAAATAGCATTGTGGTAAATATTTTCATGTGTTTGGTTGTTTTTGGAAAATTTTCCAACAATTTTTTCCGGCAGCAAATTCCGGCAACACAACAACCGGCGACAACAACAACAACAACAACAACAACCGGCGACAACAACAACAACAACAACAACGCAAAATCCGGCGACAACAACACAAATTCCGGCAACAATAACAACAACAACAATTCTCATTCCTAACAATTTTCATTCCTCAGCTCCCAAACAAACATTAACATCATTCCTCAGTCCACAGCCACAAAAATACAAAACCCAAAGACAAAAAATCATCAAATCCGATCAAAAGGCGAAGGCGTGTGGGTCGGGTGTGGGTTCAAAGGCGAGTGGGTTCGAAGCGACGGCGACGGCGTGTGGTCGGGTTTGGGTTCGAAGGCGACGGCGTGTGGGTTCGAAGGCGAAGGCGATCGCGAAGGCGCTTGAGGCAACCGTTGGAGTCGATCTGGAGCTCGGAGCGATCTGGAGCTTGAGGCGACCGTTGGAGCGATCTGGAGCTTCGTGGCGCCGGCGAAGTCCAAGGCTCGTGAACGCCGGCGAAGTCGAAGTCGAAGGCTCGTTCTCTCTCTCGCTCTCGCTCTCTCTCTCGCTCGGTTTTGGTTCGGCTCTGGCTCTCTCTTTTCCGGAAATCATTTGAAGGTAAAATAAGGGCTTCAAATGATTTCCGGGTCAAGGGTGAAAATTTGGTCAAACTTTAAGCATATTTTCCGGAAAATTGCATTTTCCAGCGCAACCAAACACAAGGAAAATTCGAAAACCATTTCCGGAAATGGTTTTCACCCAAAACAAACGCAGCCTAAGTTGATTTGATTGACTGAAAATATTTTATTTTTGACTAATTATTTTACTGCAAAACAAATACCATAAAATGTGAAAATACGTTAAAACAAATGGAGCGTTAATTTAAGTATAATTCTACAATATCCTCACTTTTTTTTAATAACCTACCTCTGCTTTGTTGTTGCCTTATTTAAAACTTTTTTTTTTCATTTTTTCTTGATGGAATGTGATAAGGTCTCAAAAGATTGTATGTGACAAAAACAACGATGAACTCCACCATATTACAAATAGCTTATTTCTTTTGTTTTTATCTCAATTTTTCTAATTACTTTGGCCAAACAATAATAGTAATGTTGTCCACATCTAATAGTAACTTGTCACAATATGACAACTACATCTAATTTAAAGTTAGACTCAATCATGTGGCATGCTAACTTATTTCTTATATTTTAATTTTCTAAAGATCACTTCTTTTTTTTAATGGAATTTATAAATATCACTTTTTGCTAGAAGGGCGAACAAGGAAAGTGTGGATTAAGGTAGTCGCCTTCGAAAGTTGCTGGTGGTGCCTTGGTATGTTCGAACCAGCAAGCCCACTCCAATTCCAATTCCAAGACAAATGCTAAGGCCAATCCCGACACCTACTCTTACGCCAGCATTGAACCATGAAAGTTCTCCATCTTCATCTTCAAAATATGCTGTCCCAATGTAGGGGTTATTGTAGTCTTCATTTTCTGGTTTGTGGTTTGGGAATTCTGACATCTGCAAATGAAGCCCGGAAGGAACACCTTTCTGGCTTTCAGTCGTCTCATACTCAGGTATCGAATCCAACATGCCCTTCCTCGTATGCTTTTTTCGATGACCAAGCTGCAAAGTCTTTGTTAAGATAATTGGAGTGCTCAAAAAGGACCCAGCAATGTAGACCTCAATTGTAGGTGAAGCCAAGTCTGGCCCTATCAATTACTTACCCTTACAGAAGCCAGTACCCGGAGTTATATCAGATTCACAATCAACGCTCCATCCCTGGCCTTGAGTATTTGATTCTCCAACAGAACCATTACTATTACACAATTCTAAAGCCCCTAATAACACAAGAATATCCTTATCAAAGACCTCAAACTTCACACTTCCTGTCATCCTGATACTATCAGTGCTAACAAATGTAGTTTCTTCAGACTTCTTATCTAATCGATCCCTTCTAAGAAGGGTTGACACACCGTCGGAATATATGCTAGCTCTAACACCACTAACTTCAAGAAGCGTATCACGATTGAGTGGAATATGGTTTGAGAAGCAATAACAAAATAATAAATGATAGTAACTTTGTCACATCAAATGATAACTCATGTTACATTGAGCAATAACTTCGTGGCTACATTTATAATTTTTTAATTGTTTTTAGGTCTGGTAGATTGTGATACGGTGACAACAATTGTTTGTCTCAAATACAACAATGAACTCTACCACGACACAGTACACACACTAACCTCTCTTTTTTTTTTTTTTTTTTCTTTTTATTTCAATTATTTTTTGGTCACTTTTGAACAATAACTTTATGATATATATATATATATATATCTAATAGTAACCTGTCACAATATGACAACTACATCTAATTTAAAGTTAGGCTCAATCATGTGGCATGCTAACTTATTTCTTATATTTTAATTTTCTAAAGATCATTTTTTTATGGAACTTCTAAGTATATGTTTGGATTGAGCTTGTTTCCTACGCGTCTGGTTGTCAGTGTGTCCTCTATTTATTTATTTATTTATATTTTTTTTTATGAACGTGCGCATTTCACATGGAGTGTTTGTCAGTAGGTCTCGTGCACTATGCACAGGACCCACCACCTCTTTGACCAGCAAGCATTTTATGTGAGAATTGGTTTCTTAGTGGGTTCCATGTACTGTTCACAGGACCCACAAACCTCTTTTTTTAGTAACTTTTTCATTAAAAATGGGTTCCACGGCACTATTTACATATTTAAAAATTATTTTGCTACAGTGTTTTCACTTTTCAGTTTTCAGCAAAATAAGTGGTATCCAAACAGACCCTAAATATCACTTTGAGCAGCAATAAAAAAATAATAAATGATAGTAATTTTGTCACATGAAATAATAACTCATGTTACATTGAGCAATAATGTCATGGCTACATTTATAATTTTTTAATTGTTTTTAGGTATGGTAGATTGTGACACGGTCACAAAAATTGTTTGTCTCAAATACAACAATGAACTCTACCACGACACACACTAACCTTTTTTTTTTTTTTTAATTTTAATTTCAATTATTTTTTTGGTCACTTTTGAACAATAACTTTATGATATATATATACACACACACACTAGCCTCATCACACTCGCAAAGCGCGTGTGATGAGGCTTTTTTTTTTTTTTTGGTCTAGTATCATAAATTTTTTTTTATATGTTTGTTTTAAAGACATGGATTAGTAGGAGAGTGTCCTATTTTATAGACATTTTTAAGTGAAGTTTGAGACATATTTTTATCGGGCTGTCCTTAAATTTTTTTCACTGTTAAACTTAAGGTTTAAGAGTATTTCTGGACTACATAAAAGTTCAGTGCAAAGAGGGAAATCCTTCTATAAATAGTATTAGCCTCTGAGCATGCGCTTGTGCGCATGCTCAGAGGATTTTCTATTTTTTTGGGTAAAGATTAATAATTTGTATCTATCATAATTTAGAAATATATATATATATATATATATATATATTTAATTTCTCAAACAAATAAAAATGATAAACTTTAGAGATATGCAGTAACTGTAATTTCTTTTTTGAACGGAAAAAAAAATCATAAATTTTAAGAATTCTCCTTTTGAATTCAAACTAAAATTTGTTATTTGACATTTATGACCCTATTTCTAAATAAAGTTATCCTTCATGAATGAAGGTATTTTTGAACCATATAAAAGTCCAGTTGAAAGAAAGGAATTATATATAGTATATATATATATATATATAAATATTTTTTTTCAAAACAAGTTAACAATAAAATTGTTCCCTAAAATTCAAAATTAGGTTCGTCGTGTCTCATGCTAACCTATTTCTTATAACTTCTAAAGCATGCTACAAATTTTACACTATAAGCCTTTCAAATTGATGTACTGTTAATCATATTTATTGTCACTTTAGTTTGTAATTGTAAGGACTAAAAAAGAAAGGCCCAGGCCCACCTAGAATAGTGGCCCCTAGTCCTTCAAGCGAAGCCCAACACAATGAATTTTTGAGAGAGTGGGCTTTTGAGTCAATTGCAATGCTAAGAAAATTACAAGCTTAGGACCAATAGAACCAAAGCAGTTAGTATGAGTGAAAAGAACAACAATTCAGTATAAGCTCCTCCTCGGGCAAGTTTGATGATGGGTTTCTCATTAATAAATAAGAGTGACGTGTTTACAGAATGGTGCTGTGCTCTCTCTCTCTCTCTCTTGTAAGATGTTCATCCCCTCTTTTTGTGGGGTTCCTTTCCTTATATAGTCCATTCCATTGCATCTCATCCCTCCATCTGTACGTCTCAGGGGAACCAATTGGATGTCTGTCCCATTAAGACCCTTTTGGAGGTGGTAGAGAGGGTTGTGGGTTGTGAAATTTTTGTTCAGGTGTTTTTTTCTCATAAATGTGGTCAGTTCAGTTGGTGTAGTGCATTGAATGGGGAGGTGGTAGTTACCTTCCTAGATATCTCCTCCTTTTGTTGCTTGCACGACTCTGTTGTCTTCCTTAAAGTTTTACTTTCCGGTGTAGGGAGTTACATAAAGTACTCCCGAGGTGCCTTTGCTCCTTGGGATCCTCGGATGGCAGACCGGTTTGCCTTCTCTTCTCGGACCTCTCATTCACAATTTTTGCTTTGTTTCAAAATGATCTTAACGTCTTCGCTACTCAGACTTGGTCCACGTGTCAGACTTTGGTTAACATATATGTGAATCTTTGATCATCCTCGGATAGGGTCCATGGACAAAAAATATGTTTGGATCATTTACTCCCACAATAACATTTTATTAACTTCCTTTTTAAAATTAACATTTCATCATATCTTGTAACATGTTATGTCCTTGCACATATATATTATTAGATGGGAATCCTCTATACTCTTACCGTTGCATTGGAGAAGACATTACACATCTTTCCACTTATAGAAATAGCATATGGATTATACTCTATAACAAAACTTTCACGCTGTAAAATGGTAGATGCATAAGATAATTATTAAGTACGCAATTAAAGAATCTCAATTTTTTGTATCATAACTCTAACTTATCAGTATCTTTAAGACCTTTTTCCTCCTTCCTGTGTGTTAAAAAAATACTTAATATTCTAAAAAAAAAACTGTCAATATTTATAAGTAGAAGAGAAAAGGTAATGAATTCATATAAGGTGCTACAAACTATCAGTCACAATCTAACGTGTAATAAATGATATAGTCCTACAATTGCTCCACAAGTCACAACCCTCCAAGGGTCAAACCTTATTCATCAGCCCACAACAAGTGAGTAGATGTGGCCTAAGTTCGAAGTGCGACCTCACTTAACAATTTGGGTTTGGTTCCCCAAAAATTAGAACCCAAACCCAGCCCACTAGGTTCATCATTTCTCTAATCTTCTCCAATTCGTTTCACTCTCACTACTCTCTCTCTCTCTCTCTCTCTCTCTCTCTCACACTGCAAGCTATGGAGGTGGCAACCGCAGCTTCGAGCTTAGCGCTCCACCGGCACACGTTAGTAGCACCCCCCAGAACTTCGCGAAATGTAAATCTTAACCGCACCTTCTCTCCTAGAGCCTCTCTCTCCACCAACTTCGTCGCTCCCTTCGTCGGAGGCAGCGTCTCCTCCGACTTCTCAGGCCACAAGCTCCGTCCCTCCTCTCTCAATCCGGCGTCGTTCCCTAGCTCCAAGCCCAAGCGGGGCGTCGTCACCATGGTATACCTCTCTCTCTCTCTCTCTTCAATTTTCATATTGTTTACCAATTTTTCCATCTTGCAATTAGGGGAAATACTTGTGATTTTATTATCAACGATCTTCGGAATTAATAGGATTTATCTTTTTTCATAATGTATGAGAGAGAGAGAGAGAGAGAGAGAGAGAGAGAGAGAGAGAGAGAGAGCTTACACTTCAAAGTTGCAACCGAAAAGAAGAAAGAAAATTCTAGTGTATTAATAAACTCTTAGAAAACAGCAAGTAGCAATGGAGAACTTCATGTGTACTGTATGGTAAATGTCACGGTTTTTTGTTTGGGGTATGAACAATTTTTGGATTTTTAACATTGATGCCTGAGGGGAAAAACTTGGAAAACCCGAAAAAATTCAAAATGGTTGGTGTTGAAATGAAATCTGAGTGAAGATGAAGCGGAAAGGGCTAAATATTCAACCGAGGGTCATATCAATACCTAGAGTTTGATTCATTGCCCGGAAATGAGTGTGATGTAGTTTAATGATGAAAGCCTGAGGACATATTTCAAGTCCCTTTAGTCCTTCTTCGATATTATCTTGAGACTTTCTCTCTTATGGGGAATGAATGAGCTTGAAAAACGAATTGAGTGTGAATATTCACTCCTTGAGATTAGATTGCTCCCCAAAAGGCTTCCTTTCGATGGAATGCAGAGACCAGCACCAGAATGATTTTTCATCTCCCTCTTTTCCTCTTTGATGAATGAAAAAGTTACTTGCAAGGTTATAATCTTACCAGCCACACAAAGTGGGATCTATAAAACTTTGTTTTTTCCTCGCTGCTAAGTGATTTCATTGTTAGGTGCCAGAAACTCAATGGCCAACTGCTGTCACTGAAAGGAGACTAAGTTACTTAAGAGCTAGACTCACAAACAACATAAACATCCAGGGCAGCACATTTATTTTGTTTATTTTTATAATTAATAAGTTTTACTGATATCAAAAGGAGGACACCCTAGTACACAGGGAGTGTACAGAGGGGTCAACAAATCAAGTACACAAATTACTAGAATCAAGAAAATTAAGAAAAGAAGAGAATGATTGGTTTCGCAAAGTGGACAACCAATCCAATAAAGTTCTAAAGAAAACTTGAGTTCTAGTATGGCTCTCTCATTATCTTCATAACACTTGCTATTTCTTTCCCTCCAAAGACACCACATTAAAAAATGGGGGACAATTATCTATATACGACCATTTTGATGATGAACAAACTGGCCTTGCCAGCAAGCTTGGAGCCCCACAACTGTCTGTGGCATAACCCAACTTACTCCAAATAAACTCAAAACCATAGACCACAAATCCATGGCAACTGGACAATGAAGGAAGAGATGGTCAACCTATTTATTTATTTTGTCACATGGTACATGGACAAGTCATAATTTTGAAATTTATTCAGATTGCATAGTTTATAAATGAGAAGGCAGAGTTTAATTATTTCCTTTTGAAATGGAAAAACAAAAGTTGCCTCTACCCAGTGAGAATCATTGGAATTACATAATTTCTTGACCCCATCAAACTGCACCCACCTAACTGTTTTAAACAGGGATCTGGGTGATATTCCTTGTAATTGTATGAATAGAAACTTAATTGCCATCACTTCTTTGAATTTATCCTAGCTAAAATGCGCTTGTAATGGTAGTTGTTGTTGATTGGGTTTTATTTAAGAAATATGTGGTCTCTCTCTCTCTACAAGTAAAATATGTGGTTTTTCAATCAAATAAAACAGTCTAGATTCCCTTCATCAGATTTTCTTGTGAGAAGTATTGAGTTGTTTTATTTCACATATGACATAGGAAAAATGGGCTCTAATACCAATCATATATGTTAGTCATTTGTGGGCTTAACGGATATTTTCTTGAAAGGCCTTCAACGACCAATAGCAATATATGCAGTGCTGGGTCTTATGGCTGCAAAGATTGATATAGGCTTCAAATGAGTCAATGAATGAATCATGAAGAGTAACTGGTGATGGTAGGTTTGTTTGCAGGAATTGTCCCTGGCAGCAGGTATTTGAGGGGAATTGGGGTTGTTTGGGTTTGGGGTGGAAGGGGCTGGAAAAAGAAGCTGGGTTAAGGCTTGTTTATGGTTGTTAAAACGATTGGTATGTTTGGAGCTCAAAACAGATGAGAAAAGGAAGAAACAAAATCAGATCAGGTTTGTAGCTGTGAATTGGAATTGTAGCAGATCCAGTTTTGTGGGTTTGTAGGCTAATAGTATGTAACTTCTGTTGGGTTTCTATTGTAGGGATTTTAGAGTTATAAGGGCGAGAAATCAAGGTTGGATTGTAGTTTTTGAAGCCTGGATAAATTTCTGGAAATTAGAGAGAGAAAGAAGATAGATCTATGACTTGCTTTTAGTTTCCCTAAGCTTTATATTTAGGATTTCATTGCTATCACACTTATTTATATTAGTATACATCTTGGAGAAGGATTATATCACACAACATCAACAGCATAATTATTGGGAAATCTCATATGACTTGTTCCCCCTTGAATTTTAAAATTAGTATTTATAGAAAACCAAAGCTAACCTAATGTAGGACAACCCCAAGCTTCACCACGCAGAGTAGCCTGAAACCTTAGGCTTCGCCATCTAAGGGTGCTTGGAATCATCACCAAGCAAATAATTAGACTTCTCACTAGAATAAATTATTATTTCAATGATAATATAATTAAAATACGTCATGGAGCCTTTTATAGAGCTTCTAGGGACACTTTTGATGAATCCCATAAAATCCTCAACAGAATTATCCTGAAGAATTTGAAGTACTCCCTAACTGAAAATGATAATGATAAATCTGAAATAATGTCATAAAATATTATGAGAGCCTAAGCTGTAAAGGTGAGAGCCTAAGCTTTAAATGATGCCTCAGTGGTAAGGGTGAGATCCTGAGCTGTAAGCCCAGACAAGTTTGATCCTTAGCTGTTGCATTTGAGTTGCAATCCTGATGTGCAAGTTTAAGGGGGGACCCACATCCCGAGTTTTCTCTGGCCACCACGAGTCCAAAGGGCAAGTGTTGGGCAGGTCTTGGTTATCCAAAAAAAAAAAAACTCATAAAATATCATTTTGTCTGCGCCATAAGCCTTATAGGACTTAATCTCAAGTTTGGGCTTAAAAAATAACCTACATATAAAAGTCTAGTAACATAATGAAACCCATAGTATGACCCATGGACTACAAATAGTCAAATACAACTTGTGCCTGAAAATATTGAAATTGCAGAAATGCCCCTAGCACTTAAAACTGAAGAGAATAAAACAATACTAAACCAAAAGTTCTCAGTGGGGAATGCAAATGGTTCCTTGTTGACGGTGTCTCATTTGTTGTTTGCGGACGATACTCTTGTTTTCTGTGATGCTGACAACAATCATATAACAGTTCTGCGTGGGATTCTCTCTAGATTTGAGGAGGTGTCAGGGCTAAAAATTAATTTAGATAAGTCTGAATTGGTTCCAGTTGGGGATGTGTCTAATATGCATGAGCTAGTGGAGATTTTGGGCTGTAGAGAGTCAACTCTTCCGCTGAAATATCTTGGTCTTCCGTTGGGTGCTTCCTTTAAAGATAAGACGGTTTGGAATCCTATTTTGGAGAAGATGGAGAGAAGGCTAGCTGGTTGGAAGAGATTGTATTTATCTAAGGGGGGGCAAGGTTACCCTTATTAAGAGTACTCTGTCTAGCTTGCTTACTTACTTTCTTTCCCTTTTCCCTATTCCAGTTAAGGTGGCAAAGCGGATGGAGGATTAGAAAAGAGACTTTCTTTGGAATGGTATTGGTAGCGAATGTAAAATTCATGTAGTAAGTTGGTCGAAGGTTTGTAGGCCAGTGAAGAATGGAGGGTTAGGCATTCGGTGCTTGAGAAGGTTTAACTCTGCCTTATTAGCCAAATGGTTGTGGCATTATGGTGCGGAGAATGATGCACTTTGGAGAAGGGTCATTGGGGCGAAGTATGGGAATGAGTGGGGTGGTTAGTGTACAAAATCTGTGTCTGGAGCATATGGTGTTAGTTTGTGGAAGTTCATTAGAAGAGGCTGGCTGTATTTTTCTAAGTTCCTTCGGTATGATGTGGGTGATGGTTCTCAAGTGAAGTTTTGGGATGATGTATGGTGTAGGGATCGTCCTCTTAAGGAGGTGTTTCCAGATTTATATAATATTAGTAGGACAAGGGATGCTTCAGTCTCTGAGGTTATGTGCTTTGCTAATGGGAGAATTTTTTGGGACCTACAGTTTCGTCGCCTAGTGAATGATCAAGAGTCACAATCTTTGGATTCGTGTATGGTCTTGATCTACTCCACTAAGGTGCGAGGTGTTGGTTCTGACAAACTTTATTGGAAGCCGGCCAATAGTAGGGGTTTCGTGGTGAGCAGGTATTATCATCACTCCCTATCCCCCTCTACTGCCAGTTCCTTCCCGTGAAAAATGATGTGGCAATCGAAGGTTCCCCCCTGGGTAGCTTTTTTCTCTTGGACAGCGGCTTTAGGCAAGATTCTAACTATTGATAACCTTTGGAAGAGGCATTTTGTTGTCCTTGAGTGGTGCTTTATGTGCAAAAGGTGTGGGGAATCTGTTGATCATCTCCTTCTTCATTGTCCTTTGGCTTTTGAGATGTGGAGTATGGTCTTTTGCTTGTTTGGTATTTGTTGGGTGATGCCGCAAAGGGTAGTGGACTTGTTGAATTGTTGGTCTTGTAACTTTAGGCGTCATCGTAATATAGTTATATGGAGGATGGTGCCGCACTATTTGATGTGGTGTATCTGGCGGGAACGGAATGATAGAAGCTTTGAGGGTCACGAACGGTCCATTCTTGAGTTTTAGTCTTTTTTCTTTTTTTCTCTTCTCTAATGGTGTTTAGCTATACCATCTTTTTCTTGCTTCTCTCTTCCTGTTTTGTTTGATCATTGTAATTTGGTTTCTTGATGTTTTTGCTTGTCTAGTACATTTCCTATGTACGGCGCTGTGTTTTTCTTTAATATATTTTTCAGTTACTTAAAAAAAAAAAAAAAAAAAAAAAAAAAAACATAGAGGAACCTAGAATTTGACTCAATAGTAAAAAAAAAAAAAAAAAAAAAAGTTACACATGTTATAAATTTTGATTAATGTTACACCACCCAATATCTTTTCTTTTGTCTTCAATTTTTATTTATTTTTATATAAGTAAAAATGTCTCATTTGAAATAAAACAGCTTTACAAGGGAAGAATCTAAGGTATATACCCTAAGATTCTTTACAAAATTACATAGCCAAGTCCTCGATAAAATCAAAAGGCAAAGAAGGTCTACTTGGATCCCAAAAAAAAATGAATAATGTCCCTACAAAATGTGATTTTACCCCAAGGTAGAAACTCCTTGATCTTCAAAGATCTTCCTATTCCTCTCCCTTCAAATATGACACATTAAACACCTAGGAACTGCATTCAATACTCTATTTCTGAAAAAAATAGGTCTTTGTCACGGGGTCGCCATCCTCACATCATTCCTTTAATCGTCCTAGGCATCACCTAGCTAACTTCAAAAACTACAATTATAAAGTTCCACAACTCCATTGCCACTGGAAAATGAAGTGGCAAGTAATCAACAGTTTCCTCACTATGTGTACACTTGTCACACTGATTTACCAACATCATAACTCTTTCACTAAGTAAGGATTTTTACCTGCCATATAGCCTTCCAAGAAAACTCCAATCCACTAGTACCTCCCAACAGCCATAGAAGGGATTGACACAAAAACATCCGTTCTTCCTCAAACTCCAAAACAATGTATACTCTGTTTGGACCAGATTGAATGGAGAGATTGGAAGAAACAAGCAAACATTTCTAACTCCCAATCATGAGCAGATTGCACAAATGTAGGATTTCAATGGATTACTCCATTTCTACACTCCAAGCAATCTGACACCATTGCCTCTTTATTAAGAGCTAACTGAAACAACACAAGATATAAAGATGCTAATCTCCTGTTGGAGAGCCACACATCCTCCCAAAATCTAATTTTTCTACCATCACCTAAACCAAAGCCCACAAATCTAGAGAAATAATCCCATCTTGCTCCAATTGCCTTCCAGAGACCACAACCAAGAGAATCATCACGGTTGTGAAGTCCAACCCCCCGCTAACTCAACATATTTTACCACCACTAGCCTCACAACAACAACAAAAACCCCCTGCTCCCTCATAAAGAATCATGCTCCTAACTAAAACGCCAAAAGCACTTCCCCAATAACACTTAATTAAATGTGGCCAAATTCCAAACCCACAACCTTCCTGAATGTAAAGACATACTAACAATGCTCCATTCTACAAGATGAATCTACTCCTCTCCCAATCCTTCCCACAAGAAATCCTGTTGAAGCTTCTCCAATATATTGGCTAAATTAGCAGGGCATAGCGAAGATTGGCTATGTGCTTCTTCAAGTCCACCATTAGATTATATGTTTTCCTCATAATTAGAGATTAAAAACCATCTCATCTCTAAATTGTTCAAAATTTTAGTTTTTTTTTTTATCATTTTAAATGTACTTTTTTTATTTGAAGTTAGAGGAGCATTTGCTATTTTAGAATATAATAAATGCAATATATGCATTGAATAGTAAACAACATCCGAATATGAAATTAAACGGAAATTTTCTTTTAAGGAAGAACATGTGATCTAAAAATGGCATTGAAAAAAAAATTAACTTAATGTAGAGATTTTGAGTAGTGTAACTTAAACTCAGCCCATTATAAGTATATTCATTTGTCACTCTGTTGAGACAAATATACGGAATTTAGGCACAAAACAAGCATCAAAAATCAAAAGGAATAACTGAATAAGCAAAATACCACTCACATGCCCTAAGGTCTGAGTGGAAATTAGGTTAGGATAGTACTTTCCCAGTTGTTCCACACGATACTTTTCCAACTGCAGAGATTAAAACCAATGCACGATACATATTCATTTATACTTTCAGAAAATCACAATATAACTAGTAAAAGTGACTAAAACCAAAACTTAAAGCATGATAACTAAAAAAATTAATTTATTTATTAAAAAAAAAAAAAAATCTGTAATACCATAGAAAGGGCTGATTCGACCACACCATATTTATCTTTTAAATCATCAGACATCCTCTCAATCCTAGCCTTCCCTGTAAATGTAAGTATTAGCCAAGAGGTTTCTAAACAGAAATGCGTACAATTTTCAACCTAAATTGCATTTGAAAATCATTAAGGGGCAAGCAACCTTGCTCAAGTTGTCGTTTATTACTACGGAGCTTCTCCTTCAACTTTGAGCGCTTGTCATTGTGAAGCACTCTCCAATTTGTTTGATCGTCTGCCTTTCCCTAGTAAATATTACATACAATAAATTAAGAAATGGCCTGAGATGACTCAAACGCCAAGTTTGATCACTTTTACATAATACTGACAGTGGTATATAATACAAACAGTAGATGGTCAAATTACGCAAATACAGAAGAAACATAAAAGAGAATGAATCAAGAAAATAATGGGTGACAGAACAGAACAATAGAAATGGCAGCCACATATGTACATTATAAGTGAAATTGGATCATCCATCAAATTTTTACAATAATTGGAAATAATTTGACAACATAGAAACCAATCTATTTGCTTTCCCAACATGTATTTGAGATACACTATTCTATGATTTGAACAAGCAATTTTTTTTTTTTTTAATTAGCATTACTTTGGTCACAATTATGGTTATTCCATTATTCCACCTTGTATATCCAATTACTCTGTCCAAATGATGCAACTTTACATAGGCACTGTTAACCATCTTTCCATTCATAGCTCCTCAGCTTCATTATTTTGAAGCTTTTACAACACAAGCGTGTAGAAATAGGTTTCACTGCTGTTGTGTATAACTTAGAATTTTGGCATTTTCAGGTTTATTCTCCAGGACCCATAATGCAGCATCTCATGGAGGCAACATATGTCATAAGGATCTATAACTGAATTTGTTTTAAATATGAATCCAATCCAAGATTAGATGTCTTTTCATACACGGTTTCAGAATCACAGTCTTCAGCCATTACCACACCAAAAATTAATTCTTGTAATCTCAGGATGGATACTTCTGTAATAAAGATGGTCCTTAGAGATTGTTATAGTTCTTAAGGTCCTAGGTTTGTCGCCTTGACAGTGTCACTGTCACCCATATGCATTTCTTGGGCTGTACAGCTCTCGTGTAAATAAAATTTTCCATGCTCCCCAATCACCAAATCCTTTTTAAGTATGCATTTGGAGAGGCTTATGTTTTGTTAGCTTATTTGCTTAAGGGTGAGGTGTAAAATATAAACAATAGACATTCAAGCAAAAACAAAACAAAACAAGGTAACGGAAAGAGCATTCACAAGACATAAAAATCAAACCTTTGCCACAACCACTTCACTCAATCTTGCATACAAATAATCCCGGCGACTCTTCTGCGACTTTAACAAATTGTGGTACTCATTTAACCTACAAAAGAATAGCCCAACATACAAATTTTCTCATATTATATTCGTACACAAATCTCATATTATATATCTGAAATAAAGAAAAAACCATATAAAGTTTCCTACATAAAGATCAGATTACAAAAATTCAAATACAATATAAAATTCCAAAATAATAATTAGTAATTTTAGAGATCAGACCTGAAATTGACACAAACGGCGCAAATAGAAGCTTGATTTGAATTCTCACAAATAGCGCAGCAGCTACTGGTTTTTCTGGTCGCCATCTGGTACCAACAAAACAAAAAATTTTAATGCACACTGTTTGGTTGCTGAGAAAATAATTAATTTCTTTTTAAAATTCAGTTATCCATCGCCTTCTCAGCAAAACCAAAAACCAGGTATAAATTCCATATATATATATATATATATACACACACACATATACATACATCTGAAATTTTCATCAAGAATCGAGCAAATTAAAGCACACCAGCATATGATATTCGAATCTAATTCGAGAAAAAAAAAAAAAAAAAAAAAGCTCACCGTAAATCGACGACGACGACGACGATCGGAGAGTCGCCGGAGAATGAATCTCGTCGGAAAACTTGAAAATCTAGGCTTAGGGTTTTTTTTTTTTTTAAATTAATATGTGCGCGCAATAAATTTTGAAATTTTCAAGACGTAAGGAATTTGAGGTATTTAAGATGTTGAGGAATGTTTATATATATTGGGTTTGGGCATAGGCTTAATAAGGGTCCCGCGGAACGGAGCTAATTTTTGTTCTGTTTTGTTTTGTTTTTATGGGAACGAAGCTAACTGCTCAGTCCTGACATTTTATATGGCAGCTAGCTTCGGTGGAAAACTTTAATTTGTAACTTTTGTTTTTATTTGATGCCAAATTTTAGAAAGTTGTGTTAAATTAGAATTACAATAATTAGAGAAAATTACAATATTCTTTATTTTGTTTGCCATTTAATTATCCCATTAAACTTTTTTTTTGTTAAATTGGATAACGCTAAAATTGATTCTTTTAATTAATTAATAAGTCAATAACAAATTAAGAATATTTCCTTTAATCAAAGTATTTTAGTTCACATAAAGAAGGTAACTCAAGGACAAAAAAAAAAATAAGAATTTCATTAATCGTAAAATAAAGATTACTAATTAAATTTTTTTTCTTAAACGATGAAAGTATCTAGAGCTCTTTGAGCACGAGATCTTGTACGTAGACGGTGTAGTCTCTATTCCATATACACGGATAATTATAGAGAAGAGTTTTTTAGGAGACTCCTGTTAAGCTTGTTTTAACACATGATTTCATGTAGCTTTCTAAACTATTAGACTAATCCTTTATAATTAGTATTCATTCTACTGTTTTTTTTTTTTTTAAAGAAGGATTCTACTGTTTATTTAGACTATTAATTTTAGTATTTAGATTTAACATTAATATATTAAGGACGGTTTCAAACAAAATTACTTTGGATACCTTTCAATATCATTGTCGATTTTTTTCTTTATTTTTTAACTACTTCTCATGCACACAACAACAACAACAAGAAGCGAAATATAACTCATGACCATATCCTCCATTAATTTGTTATAAGAATCTTTTTTCCTTTTTTTTTTTTTATTGAATTCGATATAAAAATCTTAAAAAATAAGTTATGTCAAATTAAATAATAAATAGAAGAAAAAGAGCAAGAATAATAAAGATAACAAGGGTCGGTTTTCATTTCAATAACCAACTAAAAAGTCTATATAGTTTCACTTTGTCTTGATTACAAAATATTGTCTCTGATTTCAATTTATTGAAATGATAAAGTTTGTTGTCATCGAATAAAGAATATATATTGAATCTTATCTACACCAAAAAAATATATATAATAATATCTTAATGGTAAATAGAAATCATCTTGAAGCGAACATAAGATAAAAAATTATTGTTTTCAAGTATGGATGATTTGACCAATTTAAGCATATAGGGTCCGTTTGGATAGCACTTATTGTTACTGAAAGTTGATAAAAACTGATTGTTGCTGAAAATACTGTAGCAAAATAATTTTTAAATGTGTGAATAGTGTTGTGAGATCCACTTTTAATATTAAATATTGTGTGAACAGTGCATAAACAGTGTATGCACAGTACATGCACAGTAAATTTTGTCCCCCGTGCGGCAAAAAAAAAAAAAAAATACAAAACGTAACTTTACTCTGAGTAAGAAAAATTACTATCCAAACGCAGGCATAATGATAAGAGAATTGAAATCCGGTACTATACTTTTTAAACAGTTCAAATCAGAAGTTTAAAAAAGTTGAAAAAGTTAAAAGAGTTTATAAAAGCTAACACTTTTGAAAAAGTTAAAGTTTTGTTTGGCCGGATTGCACCGTGCAATAGCCAATCCGCGCCATCATCCTGAAAATGCCCTCAGAGGACTCCTTTGAAATGAACTTAGATCATATTTGATGGGTCACTTTAAATTTACTTATCATAGAAAGAAATCAAAATAAATGAGTGGCTTTAGTATAAATTATTTCAATATAAAAATAATGGCATGATTCACAGCAGATGCTTTTGTGCAAACCAGTGAAGTTAGATCTAGATTTATTTCAATAATTTTGAAATTTTCAAGACGTAAGGAATTTGAGGTATTTAAGATGTTGAGGAATGTTTATATATATTGGGTTTGGGCATAGGCTTAATAAGGGTCCCGCGGAACGGAGCTAATTTTTGTTCTGTTTTGTTTTGTTTTTATGGGAACGAAGCTAACTGCTCAGTCCTGACATTTTATATGGCAGCTAGCTTCGGTGGAAAACTTTAATTTGTAACTTTTGTTTTTATTTGATGCCAAATTTTAGAAAGTTGTGTTAAATTAGAATTACAATAATTAGAGAAAATTACAATATTCTTTATTTTGTTTGCCATTTAATTATCCCATTAAACTTTTTTTTTGTTAAATTGGATAACGCTAAAATTGATTCTTTTAATTAATTAATAAGTCAATAACAAATTAAGAATATTTCCTTTAATCAAAGTATTTTAGTTCACATAAAGAAGGTAACTCAAGGACAAAAAAAAAATAAGAATTTCATTAATCGTAAAATAAAGATTACTAATTAAATTTTTTTCTTAAACGATGAAAGTATCTAGAGCTCTTTGAGCACGAGATCTTGTACGTAGACAGTGTAGTCTCTATTCCATATACACGGATAATTATAGAGAAGAGTTTTTTAGGAGACTCCTGTTAAGCTTGTTTTAACACATGATTTCATGTAGCTTTCTGAACTATTAGACTAATCCTTTATAATTAGTATTCATTCTACTGTTTTTTTTTTTTTTAAAGAAGGATTCTACTGTTTATTTAGACTATTAATTTTAGTATTTAGATTTAACATTAATATATTAAGGACGGTTTCAAACAAAATTACTTTGGATACCTTTCAATATCATTGTCGATTTTTTTCTTTATTTTTTATCTACTTCTCATGCACACAACAACAACAACAAGAAGCGAAATATAACTCATGACCATATCCTCCATTAATTTGTTATAAGAATCTTTTTTCCTTTTTTTTTTATTGAATTTGATATAAAAATCTTAAAAAATAAGTTATGTCAAATTAAATAATAAATAGAAGAAAAAGAGCAAGAATAATAAAGATAACAAGGGTCGGTTTTCATTTCAATAACCAACTAAAAAGTCTATATAGTTTCACTTTGTCTTGATTACAAAATATTGTCTCTGATTTCAATTTATTGAAATGATAAAATTTGTTGTCATCGAATAAAGAATATATATTGAATCTTATCTACACCAAAAAATATATATATAATAATATCTTAATGGTAAATAGAAATCATCTTGAAGCGATCATAAGATAAAAAATTATTGTTTTAAAGTATGGATGATTTGACCAATTTAAGTATATAATGATAAGAGAATTGAAATCCGGTACCATACTTTTTAAACAGTTCAAATCAGAAGTTTAAAAAAAGTTGAAAAAGTTAAAAGAGTTTATAAAAGCTAACACTTTTGAAAAAGTTAAAGTTTTGTTTGGCCGGATTGCACCGTGCAATAGCCAATCCGCGCCATCATCCTGAAAATGCCCTCAGAGGACTCCTTTGAAATGAACTTAGATCATATTTGATGGGTCACTTTAAATTTACTTATCATAGAAAGAAATCAAAATAAATGAGTGGCTTTAGTATAAATTATTTCAATATAAAAATAATGGCATGATTCACAGCAGATGCTTTTGTGCAAACCAGTGAAGTTAGATCTAGATTTATTTCAATAACAATAGTTATAGAAAATGTAAAGATAAGAGTATTGTGCCCATGTGACCTCAAAAAGATTGAGGTCAAGTGAACGAGGATGCAGGTATATCTTTCCAATAAATCTGGAAATACAAAATTTTGTACAAATATTGAGGTGGTATATTTTAATTGGTATATAATAAAAATTGTGTTAGTAATAACACCATATAAAAATATTGTTTCATTAATCACAATTATCACTTCAATATATGGATTCAAATTCTGGGAAAAGCAATATACATATAAAGCTTGAAAGTGAAATATCGATTCTTCAGAACTGTGGCTATATTCCATTGGTCAAATTCCAGTAGTTAACAATGTACAATGATAGTTGTAAGTTTTCTAAGTTAAACTTCCTCCATTTAGAGAGAGATTTATAAGTAGCTGCAAATTTACAAAATAGGAAACTTCCTCCATTTAGAGAGAGGTTTCTAAGTAAAAGACTCGTCATCAATGAACATCACAATCCGTAACAAAAATAATTTACAAAATTTGGTCTACACTGGAGTGTCCCACTATACATTAGAACACAGAATTACGCAAAGGAAAACTACAGCACAATCAACCAAACAAATGATCATGAATTTCTATCCGGTATCTGAAGTTTCATAGTAGCCACCCTGTGATTTTTCCTAAATTTCTATGCGATTAACATCACACTTTGATATGCTAGCAAAGCTAAAAGTAACCCAAAATTGAGGTTTGGATTTCATGCTTCAAATTAGCTAGAGTATGGAACACATGGAAAAAGCTTCTGAGAAGTATAATTCAGGCTCTAGTCACATGAATTTATCTTTAACTATCTTCATAATGACCTCCATTTTTTCAATTATCTTTGGATTCATTAGGTCCCTGGCTTCCCTGATGAGAGTGCCTTCCCTGCTGAAATGATAAGCATCCACCACAGTCTTTATCCAGTTGTGCAGCTTCTCTGGTGTTCTGAGAAAAATTTTAAAAAGTGCAAAAAGGGGCATGAGGCAACCATGGAAAGTCAGTGAACTATAATCTAGCTGAACAATCTCTAAAGTTCGAATGAAAACTAATTAAAGCAATTAAGTTTCAAATGCATACGTGTACAAGCAGTCCACATCCTTTCCTTCAAGTTCTTCTCCTGGGGTGAAGGCATCATTTAGGGCACACAGCCGCTCATCAGGGTCCTCAATAGAGAGAAGATACTTAACTATCCGAATCTCTTTAGGCATAAGTCTCTGAAGATTACCTCTGGCAGTCACATACAAATGATACAATACGTCTTTTACCTGCAATGAAGGAAAAAATAATAATTCAATCATACTAAGCAGCATTTTGACACCACACAAACAAAATCATGTACGTTGTTTAAAGTAGCAATTAAAATGTGGAGCTTTTTTTCAGGAAATTAAAACGTAGAGTTAAAAAGTCTTTTTGGTATTTGTATAAAATTATTATTTCCAAAGGCTATATTTGCTTAATTTGATACCATCTTTCTTTTATTCTTTTGTGAAATATGTGTGTGCTGGATTTCAACAGACATTTGGACAAGGACAAGAACAAAATTGATCTTTTCTAATTCTCACTTTCTCCCAAATCCCCATAAGCAGAGAACAATAATCTCTTCCCTATTCAATGTGATATCTTGTCCTCTGTCACTTGTCTTGAACACAAGAACAAGGATAAAAATCCCTTTGGTCTATCAGCATGTTTCTATTTTGCCATATTCTAATAGAAGGCTGAAAAAAGCTATAATTAAACAGTTTGACTAGATTGGAATCTTTTTATGTTCCAAGCATTGTAAAGGCATCACTATATGTACCAGATTAGAGCAAGAATATAAACAGCGATAACCATTTTCTGAAACCAGTATCACTTCACCTCATCTTTAGTCATGTTCGACTCCTTGGCAGCAGACCAAGCTTTTGTGATCATCATCACCAATGTTGAATCAAGTTCATTTTTCTCAGCCAAAT
This sequence comes from Quercus suber, assembly GCF_002906115.3. Lineage (NCBI taxonomy): Eukaryota > Viridiplantae > Streptophyta > Magnoliopsida > Fagales > Fagaceae > Quercus > Quercus suber. The sequence continues at coordinate 938,856 of NW_027069573.1, forward strand.
TGTCTATCTTCCTGCAAGCAGCATCTATAGTAGGAGAGTTGATAATATCTTGGAATTTCAACTCTGCAGCATGTAGTGCTTCAATGCTTTCAGTTGCAGAGTCACAGGCTTGTACAGCAGCCAAGCAGGTGTTACCAAGCTTTGCAAGAGCTAGTCACACAGAAATAAATAAACACCATCAGTGCCGTCCACAATGTGGTAAACATATATCTAAGATCGAAAGTTCTGGGTCTGGCCTGCTAAACTAGCCCACAGTCCAGTCACATAACTCAAGTTTATTTATGCTAAATTACAGAGAAAATAAATATGTACATTATACGACTTGAATTAGCAATAGTATAACAAAACATAAGGGATGTGACAGTTTTATTAATCGGAGGATAGGACATTATGACATGGTTGAGTAGGTGGCTACATAAGGCAATTGCCTGGGCTAATCATCATACAAGTAACAGTCCTGAACTTACTAAGCATTGAAATATGCATTGGGTAATATAATCTATTATGCATATTAAGCCAAATAGGTGTTACAGATAAGACTGCCATAAATAACATCTGATCAGAACCAAAGAAGAGGACAAAGAAATTCTACTAGTTATCCCTACATTTCTTCATCTGTAAACCAAACAATGTTCCATTTTATTTCATATAGCAATTACATAAACAGAAAAAAGAGACATCAACTGGAATTTCATACAAATAGAATTCGTATATCCTCACCATTTTGCTCGGTTGGGTTGTCATAATAGGATTCAGCTACTGTGTGAAGATGCACAAAAAATTCTTTTGTGAAATCTTTACGTCGCCTAGCAACAACTTCACTTATCTCCAATGGTGAACCTCTAATCACTTCAAGAAGTTCATTGTGCCTTTGCACATCCTCATCAACCTATACAAAAAAGAGTTTCCAATAAAATTCCCACAGAACACATAAAACTCAAACCCACTAATCACAGTATCATCAACAACGCGGCCAGCTATGAATTCTCAACAGACTAATCAGAGTCGACCACATATATTATACTTACAAACACACAATATATGTTAATTAAGATCAATGATATACCTCCTTGAGCTTCCTTGCAAGCCTGAGTAGCTTGTGCTTCATGCCAGGATCAGCATCCTCGCTATCAGCTCGATCCTGACACCGTTTATAGAAATGAGGCCGAATATTGTCCCATTCCTTGCTGAAAGCTAACAACCTTCTCCAGTCAGTTGGGGTGGGCTTGTCAACCAAGAAAACATCGATAAGCTTATCGCATACTCGAACCATTTTGTTGTCATCCAAGACCTCAACACCACCATCCTCCTCCTCACCATTCCTTCCAGACTCGTCGTTAATCGACGACGAATCAGAAACTGATAACTCTTCTCCACTAACAGCAGCAGCAGCAGCAAGAGTGGGACTTAGCCACCGATGACGCCGCCTTAGAGGATTAATCGAAAAACGACAACCTGGGCGGCAAAGCAAATTGCAACATTAATTACACAAACACTCTACCCTCTGGTTTCGTCGCACACACCCAAAAAAAATATATATATTTTAAGGTAGGAAGTTCTGAGATAGAGTTTATTACCGTTGAATCTGGAAGAAAAAACTGGAGAATATGTGACGGTGGAAGAGAAAGATGGGGTTTTGGAGGTGATGATAGAAGTTCTTACTGGGAAAGAGCAAGAGGGTTGGGCTTGGAGAGTCGCAGAACAGAATTCCATTGAAATTATTCAAAATTTTGCTTTGAAAATTATCTGGGGTTTTGGGGTTGGGTTTAGGGTTTCAAATAATCAACTAGACGGTTCAATTGTAGGACGATGCTTAGTCACAAAGGATGAGGGTGGTGATGTTGCAAGGCAATTTTAGTTCCATAAACTTTAAAACAAATTTTACCACAACTGTCTTGTGGAGAAAAATTATGATTTGTGTAACGGTATGAAATAGTTAATCACAATTTACCACGTAGAACAATTGTGATAAACAGTGTGGTACTGAAATTATTGTGTTCTAAAGGTGGTTTTATAATGCAGATTATTTTTGCAAACAAGGGAATAGTGTAAGCGCTTTTGATAATGATTCAAGTAAAAAATAAATTATGTGCTTACATGTTATTATTATGCTTTTGGGGTTAGCTCGAAATGATTATATGACTTCGGGAATTGGGGTTATGGGGATTAGAAACACCTGGCTTAATAGGATTTTGGAAATATCCACAAGTTAACAGCTGAAGAGAATGAAAAATTCTAAGTAACCTAACTCCTACTAAGATGATTAAGTTAAACCAAATGCCTACTTAAAGTTTATTGAGTCAACATGTTAGATCTTGAAATAGAATTTTGTGACATAATCGATTAAGTTAAACTAAATGCCTACTTAGGGTTTATTGAGTCAACATGTTATATCTTGAAATAGAATATTGTGACATAAGCTACCTCGATTTAAGGCCTACTGTAACAATTCATCTTAACTGAAAATGAATTAAGCAAAGTTATTTGATTCACGCCTATTGGATTGTACTAACACTAAATTACTTCGAGTTGAACAATAAATCATATCGACCCAAGATTAACAATAACAGATTGCATAAAACTAAAATATATGATACAAACCTCAAGTGCATGTACAAGGAGACATAAATTTATAAGCCTAAGATAGTGAAGATCTTGTACACGCCTAAAGAACTACTTGATCCCAAGTTATAGACTACTTAAGAATCCAACTAGTGATCTCTGAAAGTCCTATGCTTGTGGTCTTAATAAATTCTCTGGTTTGTTTGTCAGATATGTGGTGGTCTTTTATGTTGATTAAGAGCTCTGTTTGTACTTGAAATATTGACGGTTATTATGCCACGTCTTTCTTTGGTGTGTTTACCATGCCACGTGTCCCATGTTTGTAAAGATTTGTTTAACCTCTTGTTACTGCTCAAGGTATCCACATTCCACTCTCCCCATTTTGCTTTAGCGACGACTTGAATTGTAACCATTACAGCAATTGTTATCCCCCTTGAGCCACTCACGTGCCCTTATTTTAATGAGATAGCTTGAGGTAACTATCTAACTTAAATTCCCATGATCTATGTCACCTGTTTCCACACTCACTAATTTTAGTGTTCAATTTGGGGTTGTTTTGGAATTTAGTTTAATATTCAACAAATTTATGACTTTTTAGTATTATAATTGTTTCTAAATTTCTATTTGGTTTAATTAATTTCGCAAATCACCTATGAGTCTTTTACATGTTTGATGATGAAAGCTCGAAAATGTGTTAAAACACAAAAGCTGTTTAAACCCCTAAATTAAAACTTACAGCTTGATAGATTTTACTTTAACTTTTACTAAATGCGGAATAGAGTAAATACGAGTGGATAAACGAATATACTACTCTAACTCATAATCAATATAACATAGCAGTAAACTAAAAGGTAAAAGAGTAGGGAAGAAGAATGCAAACACAAGATAAAACGCCAATATGTTATCGAAGAGGAAACCGAAGTACTCAGCATAAAATATCTCCGCCGCACTCTAAGCAGTAACCGATCCACTAGACAATCAGTTGGGATACATGAATAGCAAGAAACCCTCCGAGCCTAATCTACCAAATGTACCTAAGCCCTCTAAACTTCTACTCTAACAATACTTCTCAGAACCGTGTCTTGTCTAGCTCTCCCGATCTCGCAATATGCCCGATTGCATCTGCCAAAGCCTGGCTTCTTCCAATGCTTCCCAACAGCACCAAAACCTCACTTGACACTCTGAAATGGTGTGGTAAGTGTTTGGGCTATTAACCTCTCAAATGTATGGAAATGGAGAGGTAGGAGTTGAGGAAAATTCACAATGAATTGTGTAGAGAATTGTGGGTATAACAATCTCTAACTCTCAAGATTTGTGGTTAGGGTTTTCTCTCAAAAGCACTTATCAACATCTGTGGGTAATGTGGGTATATATAGTGTGGATACAGATAGTGTGTATTAGAAATGACAGTTCAACAAAATAGAATGTTTCACGGGTATCTCACAGAAGGTCTTACCTGTGGACTCGCGAAAACCAGCTATCCCCATCCTGTCCTGACTCTTCACATTCGAATCATGTGCAGGACACATGCATCACTTCGCGAGAAGCTTACTCGCGAGCTACCCGCGAAAACAGCTTTAGTCTTCAATTGCCTTGAGTCTTCACACACACACACTCTCTCTCTCTCACAACCCTTACAATGAAATCCCACAAATAATACAAGGTACAAAAGATTGAACATAATTATAATCAAATTTGGCACGAAATTAAAGCTAACATAACATAGTTGTAAATTACAACTTTACAAATGAAATGTTTGTCTTGTGGTTTGACTGTGAATTTCTTTTTTTCTTTTTTGTAATAAGATCAAAAGAGCTTGACCATATTTAGGTGGTTATACAATACTAAGCCCCATGCAGCTTATCATAACCAAGTCTCACATTGTCTGGTATTTAAATATGAAATTTGTGTTTAATGTTTTTTTTTATTATTATTACTTTTATTGATATTGATGTTGGTAGAAAATAGCCAGCATGGGCTTTTTATTTCTCTAGGTCGAATGACGTATAAAATGGGGCATATATATTAAAATTTAATTAAACAACTTAAAATTTATCCTTCTAATTTGCTTAGATGCATTTTTTTATGAATTTATTGTTCATTTGTGAGTTGTTTATCTAGTTTTTTTTTTTTTTTTTTTTTTTACTATTTGTGAAAATTTTATTATTCATTTGTGAGATTTTTACCTAATTTTTTTATTATATTATGTTCATTGCTAATTTATTATATAAAAAAAAAAAATAGAATCTCACTTTCTTGACACAAGAGTATCAAATGAACCACTAATAGAACTCTAATAACCTACATTAATGCTTCCAACTTACCACATGTTTAGAACACTTTAGCGAACATATGTAACATAATGAACAAAGAGAAATGATATGTCCACAACATTTTCACAACATTTTTACAACAAATCCTAAGTCCCAGGTTGTTACTAATTGTTATTGTTGGGGCAAAAAAGTAATCTTAGTATTATGTTTAAATTTGAACTAATAATAACCAACTACCTATGATTTGTTGTGAAAATATTGTGGATATAACACCTCTCAATAAATAAAAGCATTATGTTTATTTTTGTATGCCAATTAATACAAGATTGCTAGATTCCAAAGAGCAAGACACAATTACCAATACAAAAACAATATTAGGATTAGGTGTCTTCTGCCTGACCTATTGACTAGGAAAAGGCTTACCAAAGAGTTGATTGCAAGTACACTAATATGATTATAATTGATTTTAAGTGTCAATGCAAGAGCACTAATATATTAGAATTGATTTTGAATTTCTTAACCATCAAACAATAGTTTTTAAAATAATCAAGTGCAATAATATTTTTAAATCAATAATAATCACAACATAACAAGATTAATAATGGTAAAACATATCAATAAACATATGTTTATGCATGTATTTCTAAAGGCATTCCAAAATTGGCTCTCCATTAAGGAAAGCACATACAATATCATGTAATCATTTTCATTTAAAAAAAAAAAAAAAACTAAGTTAGAAATCCTTTTATACCCCATCTACCTTATAATTCTCCCCGTGGAGTTTGACCCTATGATAACCCCATTTTCAAATTAAAATAAGCATAAACTATTTATTTCAATTGTTGAGTAAGAATCACATGATTTGCTTTTTCTTTTTCTTTTTTTTTAAAAAAAGGAAATTTACTTGATGTGCGAATCATTTGGGGGATTCTAATAGAATTTTATGTAATTAACCATTTTGCAAAATAGTAGTATTTTAGTGAAGCACAACATAATTTGCCAATTTTCTGTTACTTAAAAAATAAAAAAACAATTCTATTATAAGGTATCCAACTTACAAGAAAGCCTTTGTGTCAATTTCTCTTTCTGTAGTGTAAGACCAAAAATAAAAGTTCTTAACATTAAATGACAACCAAATCCATCACTTATGCAACTGTATATCAGTGCCCCAGACATCATAAAAAAAATGGAAAGAATCAATATGTTTTTCCTTCAAACTGTAGATGTTTTTCATCAACCAACTCCCCAAGAGTAGGCTAATCACAACTAAAATAAGTAATCTCACTACGGACTAGGCTACAATTTTGTAGTTTGTGCTAATCACACATATTCAACTCTCTAAAAAATGTGAACACCAACCTAAGCTTTCATCTTTTGCACTAAACTTGGTAGAAACTATAAAATGGATTTCACAACATAACAAGATTAATATCTGTTCTCTTAATATATGAACAAACATATCTTTATGCATTTAAATCTTACAAGTTAAAATATTGCTTAAGGCTAGTTATCCTAGTTCTTATCAAATTAATAAACATATGTTTATACATTTATCAATCATACATTCAAACATTACTTGAGGCTATTTTTTTTTTCTTATTTCTCAGTATTATTAATTTTTTTTAATAGTAGGGGTACCATAAAATAATTAATTTATACATTTATCAATCATACATTAAAAACTGTAGATGGATTTCCACATTGGACAAAGTTTAGCTACAAAAACAGTTGTAAATAAGATGACATGTGTAAAAAATAGCATGTGCATTGCACATGACTTAACTCAACTAATCCTAGTTAACTACACCACCTATTAAAAAAAAACCCTAAAAAAGTCTATACAGATGATCTCTCTCTCTCTCTCTCTCTCTCTCTCTCTCAACTGTAACCCAGAAGGCCATAACCCAACTCCAATCGATCACTCATAGTCTCCTATCTCCACCGCCAACCAGCTAGCCCAAATCCTCCTATCTCCACCTCCGGCCAACCACCTCAATCTTCTTCTGTCTCCTCCGCTGACCCACCTAGTCTCTGCCGCTTTACCGGTTAGAACTAAATTTCCTTTTGTTTTATTCATAGATAACTAAATTTACTTTTTCAATTCCTTCAAGAACTAAAGAGGATTTGCTAGCTGATTTTTTTAAGTTCAATTGAGGTTTCAATATGATTCCTCATCAACTCTCACTTTTTTCAATTGGGTCAAGAATGATTTAAGTCTCAAACTGTCAAAGTCATTGTTGTATGAGTGATAGGAAATGGGGTTTGCCTGGATAATTTTACTTGTCGAGTTGTTGTGGAACGACATAGAAACAAGAGTAAGTTGCTTTCAGCTTTGAAATTGTTGTTAGAGCTTCAGGGATTTGAAATTCCTATTTTTGTTGACATTTATGAATATCTAGTGGTCAAACTGTGTGAAGAGAATTGGCCAATTGCCGCTAGAAGTCTTCTGGAAAGAATCTCTCTGTATGGTTATGTGCCTGGCCAAGAACCTAGTGAATAACTCTAGGAAAGTTAATGCTTAGCTATCAACCAGTGCTTGCATCTTGTGCAATTATTTTGCTTTTGAAAATTTCTTTTGAAACTACAATAAAAAAAATTTTAAACTTTATTCTCTACCTTATTATTCTATTTTTGAATTGAAACAAATTTAAAAGGTGTTGGAGAGATCCTATATTCTATTTACAAGTATTGTTTCATAGTCTGCAAAAGGAGAAATTTTTTTGAACCTTTTTCTAGTCTGTCATCTCAAAAGAACTTGTCTATTTTCTTATGGGTACAATTAGAAGTTAGTTTTCATAAGATTAAAAAATAATAGCTTATATATTCGCTGTTCACAGGTGGCAAATTTGAATTTTTCTAGCTCCTTCTTACTATCTCTCATGTCAAGTTTCGTGTATAACTAAAGAATGAGTTAAAAATCTATGCTTAATTTTCAAGTCAAGAATGTGATTTTTTTTTTTTTTTTGTTTGGTTTCTCTCTTTTTGCACAGCAACCATCAATGACAACATTGAATTCAAGAGCTTATACAGACATAATATCTTTGTTTCTATTCCTTCTGCACATGGTTGCTGCTATTGGGTTAGTTTGTTTTCTTATATTCAAGGAATTCAAGTACTAATACAAGCGTCAGAATCATTAAAACGAAAGAGAAAAGGGTGTTGCAGTTTTATCTGCCACAAGTTGAAGCTGCATCTTTTTTGAGCATTACTCTTGCATTGGCATGGCAAAAGGCAGTCAAGGAATGGGCTCTATTTATTTTTATTTTTTATTTTTTTTAATAGGTGGTGTAGTTAACTAGGGTTAGTTGAGTTAAGTTTACTTAAGTAATCATGTGTAATACACATGCTATTTTTTACACATGTCATCTTATTAGAGTAATTTGTAGCCTAAGACTACAACTAGTTTTATAATTACACTTTGTTCATTTATTATTTTAAAAAAATAAAATCTCACTTTCTTTACACAAGAGTGTCAAACAAATTACTCATAAAACTTTAATAATCTACATTAATGCATCTAACTTACCATATGTTTAGAACATTTTATCAAACATATCTATATATATAATAATAGGTGAAGCAGAGAGAGTGTGAAATTGAATTCCAAATTAGAATTCTAATTGTGTGCCACGTGTACACACCAAATTAGAATTCTAATTTTGTGCCATGTGTTTAGAATTTGAAATTGAAGTTGAATTTTGCATCATGTGGCTAAATATATGTGAGCACATTCTCATTAAAACCACTTCTATGTATCGGGTCATGTAAGTTACTGTGTTAATTAAGTTTTTTCTTGATTTTGCAGTTAAACGTGAAAACCAAAGAGATTAATATCGGTGATAAGAACTTGGTTTGGGTAAATTGAGTTGAATTTTGCATCATGTGGCTAAATGTATGTGGGCTCATTCTCATTAAAACCACTTCTATGTATCGGGTCAAGTGAGTTACTGTGCTAATTAAGTTTTTTCTTAATTTTACAGTCAAACATGAGAACCAAAGAGATTAATATCGGTGATAAGAACTTGGTTTTGGTACATTGCATAATTTCCAAAAAAATAGCAAAGCCAAAGTTTGCATCTTTGTTATAAATTGCTTACAAAGTTTGCATCTTTACATTTGCACTGAGAATTTCGGATTAAAGTTTGCGTCTTACAAAGTTTGCATCTTTACATTTGTTATAAATTGCTAATATGTGATTAGATGCACATTATGCCTAAAATTCACTATCCTTATATTTGGCTTTTTGTTCAAGTTTGGCACCTATAACAATGAAGAAAGCACTGCTGTGGACCGATGGATGATACTTTTTGCAAGCTACAAAGGAACTTAGTGATCATTAGAATTTCACGCGAATTGGAGAGGACCCAGCTGTAGATGTCTGGATGGTAGATGTGAGTCACTATGTTTTTAAAATTTTCAGTGAAGGTAAAGGTTATGAACAATGTAAATTTTCTGGAGAGAGATTTATTATTCTATATTTACGCAAGTTTGATCGCCTTCTTGGAGTGGATCACTCCTGAATAAACTCATTATTAATAATATATCCATTCCTGTATGGTAGCACGGGACTACATACTAGTGTAACATAATAAACAAAAGTATTATGTTTATTTATGTATACCAATTAATACAAGATTGTTGGTTTCCGAAAAGTAAGACACATTTACCAATATGAAAATGATATCATAATTAGGTGTTTTCTGCCTAACCTATTGACCAGGAAAATGTTTACCAATGAGTTGATTACAAGTAAACTAAAACAATTACAACTGATTTTAAGTGTCAATGCAAGAGCACTAATATATTAGAACTGATTTTGAGTTTCTTAACCATCAAAAAATAGTTTTGAAAATAATAAAGTGCAATTATATTTTTAAATCGATAACGATCACAACATAACGAGTTTAATATTGCTCTTCTTAACATATCAAAAAACATATGTTTATGCATGTATTTCTAAAGGCATTCCAAAGTTTGCTCTCCATTGTTTGAGGAAAACACATAAAATATCATATAATCAGTTTTTTTTTTTTTTAAAGCCAAGTTAGAAATCTTAATCTACGCCATCTACCCTATAATGCTCCCCATGGAAACCTTATTGTCCTTAACATCAGTTTGTTGTTTGTCTTTGTTCTTGGAACTTGAAAATGAAGAAAAAAAAATCGTTTGCATATTAAGATTATCAATTAGTTATTATCCTATAAAAAAAAATAGCGTAACTCACGTTTCCAATTCTTGTGACTCTAAAGCTTGTTTCCCTAATTTTTAAAGCTCTTTTTTGTAAGCTGAACAGTAAATCCCCAACTAGGTGAATAAATTAGCAGTTTTTGAACCTATCCCATTCATGGCATGATCTTTTTATATTAATTTTGATAAAAACAATAGATAGGGATGTTGTTTAAAGATAACATTAAAAAGAAATATATATTGTTATCAATGGTCTTCATGTTCGATATTGATTGATCATCCTTATTCAACGTAGTGGATTCAATTCTCACATTTGAGTTGTGCATCCTTCTTGTTACTAATTAATTTCACACATAAATAATATCAAGAAATGAAATATTAAAAGGAAGACACCATAACCATTAAAATTTATAAAGTATTAAAATAAATAAATATCTAAGATAGTTCTTACAAATTGTTAATTAGTACCTATGATGAAGGGAACAAAACATCTTTATACACAATATTTCTTGTGTGAACAACTTCCTTTTGAGGCATTCTTCTTGCACCAATATTTTTATGGTAGATTGGGAGACTCCCCTTGACAAAGCCCCGTATAATTGGCCATGACTAAAAATATAATTAGGAAGATAAATTATCTTAAAAATGGAATGTGATATTCATCCACGCAAGGATTAATGTTGTTGCAATGCCAGATTTAGTTGTAGCAATTGCAATATAACTTGCTTTTCTTAAGGTTGTCAATATTGTGTGAAACAAAAATACTTTTCCAGTTCCCCCCAGCGCATCGACAAAGAATATCATGTTTTCCTTATAATCAATAACTCCTATGATTGTCTCATATGCAACTCTCTAGTTGTAATTCAACTTTTCAACTAAAGTAAGTTCTTCATCCATGGACCCAAAGTCACGCACCACATAAGTGGAAATACGTGTTTACTTTGAGTCTGAAGGTGTCTTTGGTTTGGGTAATAGAAGGTCAACATTGGTGCCGCAACGTTGGTTTCAATAATCAATGATAGCAATAAAATTGAATAGTCCTTCTTACTCAACATTTGTCCAAAAAGACTTTCATAATATTATTAATTCACAAACTAAATTTATTATACGTGCTATATAATTACTATTACACACACCTAGTTACATATTGAAATTCAAATAAAAGATGTGTGTAAAATAGACACCTTTGTTTCTCAACCTGCATTCAGGACATCAATTGCTAGTATTTCTTTGCAACTTAGAAGAATTCCAAGAGGCTGACCTTCTCGAATGTCTTTGCTAATCACTGCCAAAATAAGTAATCTCACTAAATACTGGGCTGCAGTTTTTTAGTTCATGCTAACCACATGTATTTAACTCTTTGAGAAACGTGAATACTAAGCTAATCTTATTCATCATTAACACTAAACTCAGTAGTAGCTACAAAATGGATTTCACAACATGACAAGATTTATATTTGTTCTCTTAAATTATGAATAAACATATGTTTATGCATTTGAGTATCACAAATTAAAATACTGCTTGAGGCTGGTTATCCTAGTTCTTCTTTACAAATTAATAAACATATGTTTATACATTTATCAATTATGCATTCAAACATTATTTGAGGTTAATTTTTTTTTCCTTATTTCTCAATATCATTAATTTTTTTTTTTTTTAAAATAGTAGGGGTACTATAAAACAATTAGTTTATACATTTAGTAATCATACATTAAAAATTATGGATGAATTTCCACATTGAATATCCACGACACCGTCTCTGTGCTAGGGCTCAAATGAGTAGATCAACATAATACCATAATGCATTTAACAATGTTGTGAATAGTAATATGTATGTATTGTATAAAACTGATGATAATGTAGCCATAATATATATGCATATCAGAGCCACCAAATTGTTGAATTTCGAAGAGTAATACTTATTACAAGCAAGGAAAACGATATTAGAATTTTGTATGTCTAACCTATTGACTAGGAAAAGCCTTATAAAGGAATAGATTGCAAAAGTGATAATATAATTGCAATTGATTTTAATTGTCATTGCAATAGTACTAATATATTAGAATTGATATTGATGAAAAAAATACAAAAACACTCACATTTGCATTCATCCGTTTAGTCATCAAATTTATGAGAATTCTGTGGATATTAGCTAGAGATTCTTCTAAAATGCAAGCTAGATAAGTGAAGGTAGACATACATGGCTACCCCATTGGTTTTTTTTTTTTTTTTTGGTAAACCATGAGATGACATTAAACTAAGAATTCACAAGTCTAGTACAACACATATTAGCTTTATCCCAAGCTAGAATAGGCTCCACTACAGGCGGTGGGTTACAAAATACAACAAAATTAGCTAAGGATTACGCCCCTAGCTTAGCCAATGCATCAGCATATTGGTTGGCTTCACTATAAGTGTGGATCACGCGCTTGTTTGGGATCTCCTCCAAGAGGTTCCATCAATCAGTTAAGAGTAGTTCGATCAACAAATTTTCAGAGCCATTATTCATAAGGATTACAACACTTAATGCATCAAGTTCAATAACTAAATTGTTCAATCCCATCTCCTTGGCTAAGACCAATCCATCCCTTAGGGCCCACAACTCAGCCATGATACTGTTTGTGTGCCCGAGCCCTTTGGCATAGCCTTTTACCCAACTCCCATCATGATCCCGTATTAAGCCACCCCCACCTGCCCTTCTTGGGTTCCTTAGCACCAAGCCATCTGAGTTCAGCTTCATCCAGCCCCTTGGTGGTTTCTCCCATCCTACTGGAACAATTGTTTTAGATTGCTTGATCTTTGCTTCAAGTCCAATGGAGTAGAGTTCTATGTTGTACTGCGAACATTTTCTCCGTAATTGGTGGTCCACCGTTCATGTCCTAAACACAAAGTTGTTTCTGTGCAACCACAATTGCCAATAATGCCATAGGAAATAGGATCTTCCACGGTATGCCTTTGATAGTGGCATTCATTTAATCTTTATAGTTGGCTTCAATCCATTCTTTAAGAGGGAGTGTAAAGGAATTTCTAATGTAGTGAGGTGTTTGTAGTTGCTGCTAGAAATTGTGGGCAACTTCACAACCTTTGAGAAGGTGTTCAATAGTTTCATAATCTCTATTGCACATCTTGCACATAGGATCAAGAATTAAACCCCTTGAACCCAGCACTTCAACCGTGGTAAGCTATCATGGAGACAAAGCCATAAGAGAAATTGAACCTTAGGGGGAGTTTCAATTTTCCAAACCCACTTGAATGACATAGTGCCCAGGTTCAAAGGATTTAATCCCCTAGCAAGGAGGTAAGTTGATTTGAGGGAGAAATAACCATTATTAGAAAATGCCCACATTAGGGTATCAACTGAATGAGGATCATAGGAAAATGGAGTGGCCTTAATAGAGTTTAGTATACTTTTTGGAATCTCAAAAGAGATACTAGCTAGGTTCCAAACATTGTTTTCATCAAAGCATTGTTGACAGATAACTCATCTTCCCCACGGGTAAGGGGTACTTCTATAAGCTCCCTCAACCTCCCATTAGGTAGCCAAAAATCCATCCACATATTCACTGCCTCTCCATTCTTCACTGTCCATCTCAAGTAGCCTGCAAGAGGGGAGGGCCAGGCTACCCCATTGTTACTGTGTGCTAGAATTGGATTTCGATGTATTACAATCGAAGAAAATCCCAATAACAAAAAAACGTCTGGTAGAGAATGCCATTTTTTTCTCTTGAATTCATCACTCATTCTTGCTTAATGGCGGCACCAAGTATTGTAGACACGGACAAATTTACATAGTTTTCATCATTTTCATAATAAAATTGCATAAAGCATTTATATATATATATATATGTTATAATTAATTTTGAGTTTCCTAACCATCAAACTAATTTTGTAAATAATCAATTGCAATTATATTTGTATACCAATAATGATCACAACATAACAAGATTAATATTAAGTCATCTTAATATATAAATAAACATATCTTTATACAATTATTTCTTCTACATTAAAACATTAGATGAGGCTAGTTCTTAGAAGCCTTATTTTTAAGAAGGAAGTTCACAAGAGCCTAGTAGCTTAGTGGCATAACTTTCTCATTATTAATAAATGAAAACAATATGAATTGCTTGAATAATTACGGGGCTTTGGTCTTGACTACTAGCTATAATAAGAAAAGTACAATACTTTATTTCCTAATTACATTCCAATCATTAATAAAAAAATTGCATGAAAAACCTAATTCACATCCTAAAACTAGGTTCAAGGGCTAAGTAATCAAGTGAAAAGGTATTAGGCACCCACCTCACCAAATCTATCAATATCATTGAATGTCATTTTTGGGTTAAGTATTTTTAATTGTGCTATGTTTATTGTGGAGAGAGAAACACCTTGGGGAGACTCCTTAAGTGTTAATCTAACAAATAAGAACACTACTTAACCCAAAAGGTTTAAACCCAATGGGTATGAACTCAAGTATGTTATATTTACCATTATTTCTTCTCATTAGTATTTAATGCGGGACTTCACTATATAATGAACCATACTAACACTACTCACATGAGAATATTCTAACAAATCTCCCCCTTCACGTGGAAGCCTCCTACCAAGTCACTTGTAGCACTTCGGTTAGTCTCCTCCTTAAACAAAAACTTTTTTCTTGACAACCCAAATGTCCTGCATCATTAGCACTAATAGTGTGCCCTTTACTCAACTATGCTTGAGGTGGAAATGAGAGTCTTCTTTGCACAACTATGACATTCACCAACACACAATCACCTTGACTCACCACTAGTAAAACCCAGGGGCTGAGCCACGTTGTCCCTTGGGGGGGCCGTGGTACCAAAAAAAAAAAAAGTAGGTATGAAAATTGATTGGGCCCCTCCAATGTTGGACATCCGACCCCCTCCCATATCCCCACTATTTCTCCCACTCCCAGCTTTAGTTTTAGGCCTCTCATACTCCAAATAAAACACAAAGTTGGCCCACTAACATTTAAATACTAAAATCTAAACACATAACAACAAAACTTCACTTTCTCCATCTCAAAGACCCACCCCATGGTCCCCACGAAATCCTTTATTATTTTCTTTTCTAACACTACTCACATGAGAATATTCTAACAAATCTCCCCCTTCACGTGGAAGCCTCCTACCAAGTCACTTGTAGCACTTCGGTTAGTCTCCTCCTTAAACAAAAACTTTTTTCTTGACAACCCAAATGTCCTGCATCATTAGCACTAATAGTGTGCCCTTTACTCAACTATGCTTGAGGTGGAAATGAGAGTCTTCTTTGCACAACTATGACATTCACCAACACACAATCACCTTGACTCACCACTAGTAAAACCCAGGGGCTGAGCCACGTTGTCCCTTGGGGGGGCCGTGGTACCAAAAAAAAAAAAAAGTAGGTATGAAAATTGATTGGGCCCCTCCAATGTTGGACATCCGACCCCCTCCCATATCCCCACTATTTCTCCCACTCCCAGCTTTAGTTTTAGGCCTCTCATACTCCAAATAAAACACAAAGTTGGCCCACTAACATTTAAATACTAAAATCTAAACACATAACAACAAAACTTCACTTTCTCCATCTCAAAGACCCACCCCATGGTCCCCACGAAATCCTTTATTATTTTCTTTTCTTTGTCTTCTGTGATACACTTCCCACTTTACTTCTTATTCTTTTCTTTTCTTTGTCTTCTATGATACACTTCCGACTGGTACTGCTTACCAGCCCCCAAAACTCAGCAGCATCAGTCCTCCAGTCCAGAGGAAAAAAAAATCCTGACCAATTTTTTCTTTCTTCTTGCTTTCTAAAACAGATCACTCAGCATATTTCATTGTCAAATTTCAGGATTCGGAACTTGGTGACTGCCCGGTGAGTTTTCTTTTCTTATTTAAACACTAGACCTTCATCTATTTTCAGTGTCTTTTTTTTTTCTCAACTATCTACACCTAAATATTTACATGCTTTTTATATTTTCAAAGATTTTTAGATAAATATATGATTGAAGGCATGGGGATGGAGATAAGGAGATTGTTTGTGATGACTGATGAGTCTTGAAGGGAAGAATATCTACAGTTGTAGGCAATAAGCATTGCCACATGACCCAGCCATTTTTGCACTTTGTGATTCTATGAAGACAAAGTTTCTAAGGTAAAATTATTTTGATTTATTACATATTTTTGATTAGTTAGATATCATGTGGTTGTGGGAGTTGTTAAATTATTTGGTTTTAAAAAAAAAAAAAGTAGGTATGAAAATTGATTGGGCCCCTCCAATGTTGGACATCCGACCCCCTCCCATATCCCCACTATTTCTCCCACTCCCAGCTTTAGTTTTAGGCCTCTCATACTCCAAATAAAACACAAAGTTGGCCCACTAACATTTAAATACTAAAATCTAAACACATAACAACAAAACTTCACTTTCTCCATCTCAAAGACCCACCCCATGGTCCCCACGAAATCCTTTATTATTTTCTTTTCCTTGTCTTCTGTGATACACTTCCCACTTTACTTCTTATTCTTTTCTTTTCTTTGTCTTCTATGATACACTTCCGACTGGTACTGCTTACCAGCCCCTAAAACTCAGCAGCATCAGTCCTCTAGTTCAGAGGAAAAAAAAATCCTGACCAATTTTTTCTTTCTTCTTGCTTTCTAAAACAGATCACTCAGCATATTTCATTGTCAAATTTCAGGATTTGGAACTTGGTGACTGCCTGGTGAGTTTTCTTTTCTTATTTAAACACTAGACCTTCATCTATTTTCAGTGTCTTTTTTTTTTTTCTCAACTATCTACACCTAAATATTTACATGCTTTTTATATTTTCAAAGATTTTTAGATAAATATATGATTGAAGGCATGGGGATGGAGATAAGGAGATTGTTTGTGATGACTGATGAGTCTTGAAGGGAAGAATATCTACAGTTGTAGGCAATAAGCATTGCCACATGACCCAGCCATTTTTGCACTTTGTGATTCTATGAAGACAAAGTTTCTAAGGTAAAATTATTTTGATTTATTACATATTTTTGATTAGTTAGATATCATGTGGTTGTGGGAGTTGTTAAATTATTTGGTTTATGTTGTGTATAAATACTTGTTTGTTTAATTTTTGTTTTTGTTTGAGAGGTTATTATTAATTAAAGTTGTATTAAAAAAAAATTAAAATACAGAAAAATTTTAATAATAGGAATGATGATGATTGATGGGTTGACTGTTTAAATTATAGTGGAAATTTTGTTTTTTCTTGAGTATAAATAACATCCATATAACTAAGTAAAAATTTCTAATTAAAATTTTATTTTTTAAAGTTCTTTTCAGGTTAATTTTTGAGTCATATTCTTAAAGCTAAAAGAATTATGGGCAAACGAAAAACAATTGATGCATTCTTTAAGAAAAAAGATGTTAACAATTCAAAAATTAGGACACCTATGGTTGTAGAAACAAATGCTGATGCTTCAATGCCTGATGAACACCCCTCCAAATGCTCAAGAATTCAATCTGAAGAGATAGATCGTGATCCAGGATCAGGCAAACAAATATGTGAATTCCCTATCAACAAACAAGATGAAATCCGACGAGCTTATCTCAAATAAGGTCCATATCAACCTAAAAATATAGACTATCCATACAATGATGATACTTATCGTCATCGATTTCAACCTTCATGGTTTGAATCACATAAGGATTGGTTGGAATACTCACCTTTAATGGATGCGATATATTGTCTACCTTGCTACCTTTTTAGTAAGAAACCAATAGGTCGTCCCGGATCAGATGCATTCATTTCAACAGGTTTTAATAATTGGAAAAAGATGAAAGATGGAATGAATTGTCCTTTAATTTGTCATGTAGGGAAGGATCCAAACTCCCCACATAAAATTGCTGTGAAATGTTATGAGAATTTAAAGAATTATTCACGATATATTGATAAGTTAATTGAGAAACAAACGTCAAAAGAATTAGAAAATAATCGGTTGTGGCTCAAAACCTCAATAGAGTGTGCTCGATGGCAAGCATTCCAAGCTTGTGCTTTTAGAGGTCATGATGAAAGTCTTGATTCAAAAAATAGAGGTAATTTTATTGAATTGTTAAAATTCACATCAACTTTTAATGACAAAGTAGCTAATGTTGTCTTGGAAAATACTCCAGGAAATGTCAAATATACATCATCCACAATTCAAAAGGAGATTTTGCATATTCTTGCTAATAATGTGCGAAATGCTATTCATGAAGAAATTGGGGATGCAAAATTTTGCATTCTTGTTGATGAAGTTCGGGATGAGTCGAAGAGAGAGCAAATGGCCATCATTTTGAGGTTTGTTGATAAAGAAGGTTTCATTAAAAAGTGTTTTTTTCATATTGTGCATGTTAGAGACACTACTGCATTGACTTTAAATAATGAGATATGTGCTGTCCTTTCTCATTACAACCTCCACATTGAAAATATTCAAGGTCAAGAATATGATGGGGTTAGTAACATGCGTGGTGAATGGAATGGATTACAAGCTCTTTTTCTTAAAGATTACCCATATGCTTATTATGTACAGTGTATGGCTCATAGGTTGCAATTAGCACTAGTTACAGCATCTAAAAAAGTAAAAGATGTTCATCAGTTCTTGGATCATTTGGTTAATATTATCAATATTGTTGTTGGTTCTAGTAAGCGTAATGATGAATTGCAACATGTTCAAGCAGAACAAGTTGAGAATATGATTGCTTCTAATGAAATTGATATTCCTGATATAAATGCTCGTTACACTAAAGGGCGAGGTAGATATCATCGTTAAGATGAAGATTTAACAATGGAACATCATTTTAGAATTTGCATATTTACAGTTGCAATAGACTTTCAATTGCAAGAATTGAAAAGTAGATTTTGTGAGCTAACAATGGAACTTGTCATTCTTAGTTCAGCTTTAAATCCCAATGATCTTTTAGATTATTCAAAATTGTTGATATATGCAATTTGTTTAAGAAATATTATCCTCAAGATTTCACTGAACATGAACAAGAACTTTTGGAGTCTCAATTGCGACATTATGAGCTTGATGTGATAAAACATCCAGATTTTCAGAATATGAGTACAATTTCCGAGCTATGTAGGGGATTAAAAATTTTAGGAAAGTCTAAAATCTATTTTTTGATTAATAGACTTATTCGTCTTGTGTTGACCCTTCCAGTTTCTACAGCAACTACAAAACGAGCTTTCTCAACTATGAAGTTGTTAAAAATAAGACTTCGCAATAAAATGGAGGATGAGCTTTTGGTAGATAATATGATAGTTTATATAGAGAAGGAAATTGTAGGGAATTTCACTGTAAAGATGATAATGGATGAATTTTATTCCATGAAAAATCATCGTCAGACATGATTTGATGTGAATGTTCTTTTTTGTATGTCTATATTGAACTAGACAGTTTTTCATGTTTATTAATGTTCAAGTATATGATGATATATGAAAATTGATAATTTTGTATCTAATAGACTTAAGAATTATATTTAGTATATCTCTATTACAACCCAGCCCCCCCAAGTAATTATTCATAGCTACGCCCCTAGTAAAAACCTTACTCAACCATAGGTGAAAGAACATGGGGTCTTCCTTGTTCAACCTAATAGGACCCATTAACAAACACTTGCCCTCAAATCATTGGCTTTGATACCACTTGCTAAGGGAGATAAACAACTTAGAAAGACTCCTTAAGTAATTAATATAACATATAGATACATCACATAACCAAAAGACTTAAGTCCAATAGATATGAGCTCAACTATTTTCTCATAATAACTGGCCTTTAATTTTTCGTTGGCATGTTTCTACTTGCCTATAATACCCACATTATTACTCTTTTATGTAGCCAATATTTTCCCTGAACTCGTTTATGCATTTTGCTAGCCATTTTTCCATCAATGCCCTGTTATGTAACAATCTATGAGAAATACCCACACTTGCAGCACCGCTCCTTTCTAGTTCTTTCGCCATGGGTGCTGCTTCTATTTTTGACTAGTAATAGCCCGAAGTCATTCTCCATATTGATATCTTTCACTTTCACGCATGCAATGCTTCTGCTCCGTAAGTCCGTATCACATCATTCTTTCTTATTGTGTCCTAATCAAATGTTTGATTTATTATAAACTAAAATATGCATAGAGTTAATTGTTTCAAATAGTCAATTAGGGAGACTCCTTGAGTAATCTATATATCTATATTTATATATATATATATATATAAAGAGTAATACTACAGCTACAAACTATTTTACAATGTTTTTACAAAATGCTGATACAGCTAATCACTTTTTTCATTTACCAATAA
This sequence comes from Quercus suber, assembly GCF_002906115.3. NCBI lineage: Eukaryota > Viridiplantae > Streptophyta > Magnoliopsida > Fagales > Fagaceae > Quercus > Quercus suber. The sequence goes on from NW_027069573.1 coordinate 959,202, forward strand.
TTACTCACCACATCAGTAGTTTGTAAATTTTTTTGTAAAATAATTTGTATCTCTAGCATTATTCATATCTAAAAGCTGAAGTGTAGAGTTTAATGTTGCTTCGCTCCTGTTGAGTCATATCATCAACCTATTTTCAATATTTCTCTCTCTTTTTCAATTATTTTTCTCCTTATAATTTGCCACTTGACAATTATACCTTCTCCAACATTTACTTGCTTTTACCTTTTTATCACACCACTACTCTATACTTTAACCTTACAACTTCTCCACCCCTTCATCTTCCTTTTATTTTGACTCTTCTTCTTCCCAATTTTTTTACTATAAAAAATTGTTATTTTCTATTTTATTCAATCCATATTTTGCTCACACAAAAAGGTTAATGCTCTCTCTCTCTCTCTCTCTCTCTCTCTCTCTCTCTCTCTCTCTCTCTCTATATATATATATATATTCTTTCTTTTGGTGGATGTTTAATTCTTTAGATTGATGATTTTTTACGTTTAACTCTACTTCAGGTTGATATGATTTGGTTATATTTAAATTTTTTTATCTTTTTAATTTTATTTTCTTTGTTTGTTATATGTTATCCTATGAAATTACAGAATGATTTAATGTTATTCTATTATATAGCATTACTTGGATAATTTGGTGTTTACAACTATACATTTTCTTTTGAATATTCTTATACTCATCTTCTTTTATATAATTTTGCTATTTGTCTCACATTCTCTTCCAAAAAGTTGATTGCCCTTCCTCTCTCTCTCTGTCTCTCTCTCTCTCATTAAATATTCTTTCTTGCAACTCTATTTTAGATTGAAGATTTTTTTTTTTTTTTTTTTTTTTTTTTGTGTTTCTACTTTTGGATGATACACTTTGGTGCTGTGTTTTTTTAGTTATTTATCACGTGTACTCTCTATCCCTCTTATAGTTTTGGTTTGAGTTAATTTTTAGATATTTTAGAAGTGAGATGATTATGTATTTGATTGTCTCTATAAATTATTTAAGTAATATCAATTGTAAATTTGTGATGAGGTTTGGTTATCATGATAATTTTCTTAAGAGAAAGAAAAATTCAAATAATTAATTTTGGAACTTAAAAATTTTAATTGTAAAAAAAAAAAAAAAAAAAAAAACCCATAACACACTATACAAAAGTTTGAATAATATAGATCACTTGAAAAATGAATACTATTTCTCTCTTTTTTTTTCTTTTTTCTTTTTTTAAATAATGGAATAATATCAATCAAATGCACCTAAGTTTTTTTTTTTTTTTTTTTTTTTTTTTTTAACTCAAAATAATAAAATGATATATTTATAGAGATGGAGAGATGAAAAATAATTTTAGAAGTAATATCTCCAATACGTTTTATAGAATAAATCATACATTATACCACGTTACAAAATAGTTGTATATTTTCACGCATCGCGTGCGTTTGCAATTAGTTAAGATAAATTATAGAGACACCACTTAACCAAAAAGCTTAAGCTTAATGAGTATGAGCTCAACTATTTTCCCATAATAACTGGCCTTTAATTTTTTGTTGGCACGTTTCTCCTTGCCTATAATACCCGCATTATTACTCTTATATGTAACCACTATTTTTTATAGGTATGTGTTATAGAATAATAAATATTTCTATAAAAATATAATAATAAATATTTAATTATGAGCTATAATGTTCCCTAATAATTCATTGAGTTTGAGGCATAGATTCATTGTGCTCTTGTTGATAAGTTTGCATAGTTTTATTTTATTTGACGAAGTATTGAATGCATCTTAACTTGTGCTTTTGGGACACTTATTAACAAAAACTTGAGAAAAAAGAGAGAGTAGAATTATCTACCTTGGATATTAGGATTCTCTTTATTTGAAATGGTTCCATTTTTATATTAAAAATATTAAATATTACAAATTTAAGATGTACTAAGTACCATGTCATTTAAATTTTAAATAATGTGGTACATTAAACCCAAAAAATTCTCTAAATAAAAAAGGGCTTTGTAAGGACACAATTTGACTCCCAAGCCCAAAGGAAGTATGAACTTAGGGCCAAAGAGTCCAATAAAATGAATTTGTAGAAAATGAGTTAGAAAACTAGGCTTTAATGAGTCAGACAACAAGTAAAGTAGATCCAGATGACAAGAAGATGAAAATAAACTGGTTTAATTTAAAAAAAAATCATCATTGGCACAATCCGAGGAGATTAGTTCTTATATATTGATTCTCAAGTTTGATTACAAGTTCAGTTCTCAATTGCTACATTGTTTTTCTCTTAATTTCTCGACCCTCTTCTCTCATTGCCTCCTTCCTATTTTATACTATCCATTTTCCTTCACAGTTATAACTTGCTCGTGAAGTTCAAAGTCTTACATCTTCCTTACTATTGATCTGTCCTCGGACCACTAAGCCCCTCGGCCAAGCCCAAGGCCCAACATATATTTTTGGGCCCCTTGTCCCTATAGGCTTAAATATAATACATATGATGTTGGTTCCTAAGGTTTAGTAACTTTAGTCCATGATCAATTGTAGCTCTTTAGATGATATGGTTAAACTAAGAACTGACACGTCATAACTCCATATAGACTAATAGCAACTATTCTTAGTTGTTAAGGACTAAAATTGACCAGTTAAGTTGTTTAAGGATTCAAATTGATCATTTAAGTTTTTTGGACTAAAAACTACCACTTTAAACATTAGGAACTAAAATAACTCTATATACTTAAAGTTTAGGGGAAAATTTTATTTCTAAACACTTCTTATATCTTTTTATTAGATATGAATTTTGAAAATTTAACAATTGGAATACATGATTTTATTATATCATGCTTGTAAAATGTCAAGAATAAAAAAAAAATCAATAGCTATATCATCAATCAAATGTTTATATTTCAAGTTTTTGTGATCTAAAATTATGCATAAAAATAAGTTAATTAATCGAATAGTAAATATCCGATTTGAACGAAATTTAACATACTTATTAGAGCATTCTCATCAAGAATGCTAAAATTTTTAGCATTTAACACTTCAAAAACAAACTTTATTTATTAGACCATCCCACTTTAACATACATCAAACATCAAAACTTCTATATTTTTTATCATTTCATTTAAATAATATAAACTACTCATTAAAATAATAATAAAACAATACACAAAAATCTATAGCAACCAGCCAACCCCCTCCTCCACCACCCCTACCACCGCTCCACTTGCCATAACCACATTGTAGCAACCACAACCCACCACAGCCACCACCACCATCACAAGTCACAACACCATCGTGGCAACCACAAAACAATTCTGAAGGTGAAAAACACTATAGATAGAACAAAAACATTACAATTTTATATTTTCCTTTCCTCCATTTTCTCGGCAAGTAAATAGAGATTCAAGGAAACTTTGAATGTGAAAAAGAACAAAAATTGAACGAACCCCATTATAATTGAACCCGAAAATCAATACATTAATATCTCAATTTCCAATTTTGATTTTTCTTTCCTTCCATTTTCTGGGTAACCAAACAAAGAGTAGTATTAACGAAAAAATAGAGTATGAAAGAAGAAACAATAGAACAAACCAGCGCCATTGGATCCAACAAGGAGGTAGCGATCACTAGAGTGAAGACCTACAAACCCGGAGTGATCACCCAACAAGGAGGCAGCGATCACCGGAATGATCACCCACCTCATTCCCAACGCCAACCAAAACCCACCACCCCGATCTCAACCCCGGTCACACCGATGATCTACAAACACAGACCCACAAACCCAGACCCACAAAATCGCCGGAGCACATTAGACCAAGACCCACGACCATCGGCGGAGCACAATCATCGGCGAACCACAGAGAAAGGAGAGAACTCAAAGAAGAAAGACGTGAGAGAGGAAAGAGAGATAGAAGAGAGAGAGCTGAGGTGAATAAATTTTTCTTTTTTTTTTTACAATTGTAGCTACAGTACGGTCTCAAATATGAGATTGCACTGTAGCTTCAATCTTAAAAATTTAAGATATAGGAGTTTTGATGCAGAGATTTTTTATCTCAAAAATGGTAAAAAATAGAATTTTTAGCATTTGAGAGGCTTAATGTAAATGCTCTTAAGAACATAGAAAAAAATTCATATCAAATTAAAAAAAAAAAGATAGTGTTTAAAGGGTACGGTGTCCAAGATTTTGCCCTAAAATAGTAAATAAAATACTTCCCGGAAATGGCTAGCTCTCTCGCGAGCACTTCTCGAGCCATTAAGACCAACAACAACGGCTATTTGGTACTATACATTTACTACTGTGCCCAGCTGCCGAACTCAAACTGAATTTTATATTTCATTTCTTCGCGGCAAATCGAAACCAAAATTAGACAAATGCTCTCAGCAACTTTGCTCTTACCACGATTCTTCCTTTCACAACCACCTCCACTTCTCTCTACTCAGCAATCCAAACCCAAACCCAAACCCAAACCCAAATCCAAATCCAAATCCTCCACACAAACCAAGAACTCAAAGTCAAGGAATATTAATAACAACAACAACAACAACAACAACAATAATAATCATGACCATTATTACAGGACCACCTCCAATTTCCATTGCTGCTTTTGTAGCGAGGACCCAATTGATATCTCCAGCTCCCAACAAAACCCAGATGTCGGATTTTTCGATAATAATCAGTGGCCAAGTCCTGACTTGCTCGCGGTCTGGCTTCGGTCGAGTCGTAGTTTGAAAGAGGTCAGAAGAATTCACGCGATTGTTTTGAAATGTTTGCGGGATTCGGCTACGTATGTTGGCAATAATTTGATTAGTACATACTTGGGTTTTGGGAAATTAGCTGAGGCTCGTAAAGTGTTCGATAAAATGCCGAAGAAGAATGTGGTTACTTGGACTGCTATTATTGATGGGTACTTGGAATTTGGTTTGGATGATGAGGCTTTAAGTTTATTTCGGGACTCTATTAAAAATAGGGTTCGAGCGAATGGTAACATGTTTGTGTGTGTTTTGAATTTGTGTCGTAGGAGATCGGATTTTGAACTTGGGAGTCAGATTCATGCTTGTATTGTGAAAGGTGGTTGGAGGAACTTGATTGTAGATAGCGCTGTTGTTTACTTCTATGCGCAATGTGGGGAGTTACGAAGTGCATTTTGTGTATTTGATCGGATGCCAGAGTGGGATGTGGTTTGTTGGACAACGATGGTCACTGCCTGTTCACAACAAGGGTGTGGACAGGAGGCATTTTCACTGTTCTCACGAATGTTAAGTAAAGGGTTTTCGCCTAATGAGTTTACAGTATGTGGTGTTCTCAAGGCTTGTGGAGAGGAGAAGGTGTTAAAATTTGGGAGACAGTTACATGGTGCCATAGTGAAGAAAGTATATAAGAATGATATTTTTGTAGGGACCTCCCTTGTAGATATGTATGCAAAATGTGGGGAGATGACAGATTCTAGAAAAGTCTTTAATCGAATGAGGAAGAGAAACACGGTTACGTGGACATCACTTATAGCTGGATATGCTCGGAAAGGGCTTGGTGAGGAGGCCATTAGACTGTTTCAAGTAATGAAGAGACGACGTATACATGCTAACAACTTGACAATTGTAAGCATCCTCAGGGCTTGTGGCTTAATTGAGGCTTCACTATTGGGTAGGGAGCTTCATGCACAAATAATCAAGAATTCTATGGAACCCAGTATATACATGGGAAGCACTCTAATATGGTTCTACTGTAAATGTGGAGAGTACCTTCATGCCTTCAAGGTCCTCCAGCAGATGCCTCTTAGAGATGTTGTATCATGGACTGCAATTATTTCCGGTTGTGCACGTCTTGGGCAGGAGTCTGAAGCTCTTGAGTTCTTGAAAGAAATGATGGAGGAAGGTGTAGATCCTAACTCGTTTACTTTTTCATCAGCTTTGAAAGCGTGTGCCAATATGGATTCTATCCTTCAGGGGAAGTTGATTCATTCCTATGCAAACAAGACCCCTGCCATGTCTAATGTATTTGTGGGTAGTGCATTAATATATATGTATTCGAAATATGGGTATGTATCAGAGGCGTTCCAAGTTTTTGACAGCATGCCAGAAAGGAATTTGGTTTCGTGGAAGGCTATGATTGTGGGTTATGCAAAGAATGGGCTCTGCCAAGAGGCTTTGAAGCTCATGTATCGGATGAAAGCAGAAGGTATTGAGGTGGATGATTACATCTCTTCTACAGTTCTCACTGCATGTGGAGATGTTGAGTTTTATATGAAGCCTTCTTCTAAGTATAGCTTGTTGTCTAGTTAATCTTTTGCCTACAGAGATTTCGAAGTTTGATCTGTGTCTTGTTCATTTCATGTATATATCCGGTAACATAGAGCAGATATTAGCCGATGAGAGGGGAAACATAAACATTGGATCATTATATGGCAAAATGTCTTGGAAAGAGGAGTGTTTTCCCCCAACTTCCAGTTTGAACTCTGCCCAGGTCTGTTGTAGGTATGGAGTAGGAGAGGAAGAAAGAAAAATGGTTCGGTATTTCTGTTCCAGTTATCTTCATTAATCCAGGTGAACTCCGCTGTGGCGTTTCTCTGGAACAATGTGTTGTAGACATGTACTGTATACTAGTCTTGTAAATGTACACTTATCTTGATGGGTAAATTTTAAAGGGGTGCAGTATCTAGGAAGGTCTTCCAAACTTTACATGCCTTCGCTGAAAATTCTTGGTTTCGAGTTTAGATACTGTGATGAACATGTACGAAAATAAACACTACCAACGGTGTATGCATTAAATTAAATAGATTTAACATAACCATAGGAGCATTACAAAAGATCACAAAAGGTTACAAGAGTTCTTTATCGTGCTTTGCCACATTAGTTTATTTTCAGCCAACTCTACTCTATTCTCCTCCACTTTCCCTCCCTCACTCCTCAATCTAAACAGGCCCTTAACTTTCCTAAAATAATGCTCATTTTCAACCGTGTTAAAGCCTTGCAATCATCAACAACACTGCATAGTTTACTGTTGTTGCCAGAACCGTCCTTATGGTAAACCATTACACTTGAATCCAATTCTAAAACTTGATTCTAGATCCCCTTATACTGAATTAGTTGCAGCCCATCTTTGGCGACATAACTTTGCTCCCATACTTTGCTGTTTCATTCACTCCTCTCCAACACCCCCCACCCCCCCTCCCCCCCCCCCCAACAAAAAAAAAAAAAAACATTTTGCCTCCATACCGATAGTGAATCTAGCAGTATTTTACAATTATTTCACAACTTATTGAAGTGCCAAATTCAGACTTCTGTGTGATAGACAATAACAATTATTTTCATATGCATCTATTTTCGACTATAGATTCATTTCTTGCATCTTGTTACTTTAACAAAACATTAAAAAAAGTTATGACTTGCTAGAATTTTTGATAAAATATTATGATACCCAACCAAATAAAAAAAAAAAAATTTGCTCCCCTTCTTTCTAAGATATCACTCATTTTGAGAAGCCATGTGAAGCACATGAGGAAGACTATGCATTTTTTGAAAACGATTTAATAGCAATCTTACAAATTTTCAATCAACAATCAATTTCGAAGAAAATTTACGATCTACCATCCAAATTAAAGTCCAAAATAACGGTGCATATTGTATGTGCTTTCATAAGGGTATACATTATTCATTTTTTAAAATTCTCTTGTCATTGAGTAAAAGATCTGAGTTCAAATCTTACCTATATTAAAAATTAATTGGCATTTATTCTAATGATAAAAAAACAATTATCATAGAGCAGACATCACATATTAAAATTGCCATGGCCTAGAACCCCCAAATTATAAAGTAATAATTTATGCTGCACAATACAAATATTTAAATACTCTCATAGTTTAGGGTGGATAGTTATCCACTAAATTATTATTATCAATTGACATTAGGATAGATTGGCAGACATTGCAAGTTAACATTATTTATTATTATTATTATTATTATTTTCAGAATACATTGCAATTTGAGTGGAGTTTGTGGTGTGCTTTTATTTTTTGACATTAGGGTAGACATTGCAATTTTTTATTTTTTATTTTTTTGAGGGAGCCATTGCAAGCAATGGCGGACCTACAGTAGGGCAGGGGGGGGGGGCATTGCCCCCACCCCCCAACCCAAAAAAAAAAAAAAAAAAACCTAGATATATATATATATATGTTGAAATTTTAAATTTTGGTCCTAATAGTCCCCCCAATTAAATAAAAAAATAAAAATAAAAGCTAGTATACATATGTAATTTGAAAAATTAAGATTTGCCCTTAAATATATATATTTTTGGATCTCCTCTGAAATAGCGTCTAGTTCCATTTTGATAAATGTGTTGAAATGTTTAAGAAACACTTATTTTATATGTAGTATTTTGTTGAATATGAAATAAATGTTAGTTTTTATTTTCATAAAAAAAAAAATTGTTTTAAGCTTTGCCCCCCTCAGGTTCGAATCCTGGTTCCGTCCCTAATTGCAAGTTAAGATACTTAACATTACAATTTGAGTGGATTTTGTAGTGAGATTTTGTGTTAGAATGTAAAATTTTATTCCCCCACACTTATGTGTGTTTACCTCTAAAAAAAAATAAAAAAAAATAAAGAATGATTGCAAAATTTTGTAGTCTATATTACACATTTTTAATATCCCTATAATTTATGGAGAAGGATTATAGTAAAATCTTTTACTTTTTCCCTAATACCTTAATAATTAATTGCTTTCGCCCCAAAAAAGAAAAGAAAACAGAAAAAATAAAATAAAATAAAATCATTGTCTATAATCTTTATCCAATGAAGGTATAATCTCACCCTTAAACTAAACACAATTTTCCAAGTGGGGNTTCCAAAATGAAAAAAAAAAAATAAAGAGTAACTTTTTTTTTTTTTTGAGGAAAATAAAGAGTAACTTTATTAGTTGGTATCTTCTGCTAATTTTAGTGGAGGCATTTAAAATTTAAATATTTTATTCTCTAATTATTAAATTATAAATAATAATAATAATAGAAGAGAGAGGGAGAGAGAGAATTTCACATAAGTGATTTGACAAGCTCATTTATCTATTTTTCTTCTTTTTGATAAAATAACCGTAAAAATATTATATTAGAATTCAAATATGCTCCTATATAAAGTGAGAGAGACACATGGTAGAGGAGCATCAAGTCTCTAAAACAACTTCTCAAAAAAAAAAAAAAAAGTCTCTGAAACAAAAACATTTACAAGCATGTTATCAAAAAAAAAAAAAAAACACATTACAAGCATGACCTACTAGGCTGCTAAATAAAGTTACAACTTACAACTAGTAAGAAAAACTTAATCTACAAATGGATTTGGAAGAAAACTACCTTCGAAGTTCCAACTCTTTATGTGGTTAATAAAGAGATAATTCACGTATAGTTAGTTACATGACACATTACAACTTATTTAAATAATATATGTGAATAATTTTATAAATCGTTTTGTACCAGATTGGAGGGAAAACTTTCTTCCTATTTTTTGTCCCAAAAAAAAAAAAAAAAAACTTTCTCCACATTATTTCTTTTTTCACTTTTCTATCTCTTCTCTGACACAACCAGCTAAAAAACAGAAAGAAGGAAAATTCATTTAAACAATAAAACAAAAAAAAAAAAAAGTAGTTTCAAAGTAGCAATTAAAACTCATAAGTAACAATTTAAACCTTGAGAATTAAAAAAAGAAAGAAAGAGGAAAATCCATTTAAACAATAAAATAAAAAATGTAGTTTCAAAGCAGCAATTAGAACTCATAAATAACAATTTAAACCTTGAGATTAAAAAAAAAAAGATTAATTAAACTCCAAACTAATAATTCTTATTTTGTTAGATTTTGAAACCTCAGTCAGTCTATTATTTTTTTAAAGTAATAATATTTAATTTGTTATAAACATAAATACCCACATGTTTTTTTCTCATTTTTCTTTCATGCCCACGGATTTCCCGCTTCTCTCGCTTCTGACACTTCTCTTCCCTCTGAAAATCTTCCACTTTCAACGTTTCATTTCAATCTCAACGTCAACCAAAAATGGTAACTTTCTATATATTTATTCATACCCAGATTTCTTTTGTAACTCCTTAGATCTTCTTCACCGTTTCTTACTGCTCCTCCATTTTCCATTACGACCTATTAGCTTCTCTCAGATCTGTAAGGTTTCTATTCTCATTTCCACAAACTCTGTAATGGGTTTTTGTTTTTTCTATTTCATTTGATATTATTACTGCCCCCCAGTTCCTGAAAATCGATTTTTTTTTTCTTTTTTTTGGATTTTGTTTGTGTTTGTGGATAATGGGCATTAGTGGTTCATATTTGCCCCTTGTTTGGTAGCTGAGAAAGATGGAAATGATAATGAGATCATTGACTGATTCGTTGAAGATGGTGGGAGGTTTTGTTTTCTGGGTTTTTTGAGCTGTAAATGGATGATTTAAATTTATAGAAAACAGTGTTTTTTTTTTTTTTCCCTTAAATTTTATTTTATAAAACATAAATATCCACCTAATCTTTGAATTCGTGTGGCTTTAGTTTAATATATATATATATATATATTTGTTGCATTTGTCCTGGTCTGTGTTTTGCTATTTTACTTTTGGGGTAGTTGATTTTTTGACCCGTTAGTTCAAAGTTTGAATCTAAAAAAATTCTTATTGTTCAAATTTGAATATAGGATTGAAGTATTCTTAGGTTTATATCCACTATATTGACTAGGTTTATATCAAGTATTGATATGGTCATTTGTTGACAATTGTTTAAGTGGGCGCTGTGTGCAACAAAATGTTCTGGTATTAATTTTTTGAAGAGTGTTCTTGTTTGAGGGTCTTTTGCAGAAATCACAGTATCATGAATGCATTATGAGTCTGGGTGTGGTACAAGTAAGAATGTTTCTTACTTCAATCATGGATCAACATATGCTTTTACATGTTGTATTTTGACTATATATCATTCGAATTTTGGCACGGTGTGTTGCTAGTTTCTGGTTTTAGCTTGTGTAATTTGATATTTTCTTTTTGATACGTGCTTGTGTAATTTGATAATATTTAACATCTCCTCTTTGTGTTTGGACTAGGAGTGCTCGCTACTGATGTTTCTGTTATAAAAACATTAACAATTGTCGGGTATCTCAAGAGTCCTTGGATTTGTTCTTGAATTTGCTTGGATTTTGATGGCTGATGGCTCCTTTATTAATGGCTGTCAAGCTGTTTTAGAAATTCAGGGTCTCTTAGTGTTACGTCCATCTTTTCATTTTAGATGCTGCTATAACATGTGACTTAGATAAGTATTTGCATTGGTTTTGCATGAGGGCAGGCACTAATTAATAAAAAACTTATGGCAATCTAGAACCCAAAACGGATTAGTCTTTGGTCCTTCTCCTCCCCCTTCCCTGTTACTGCATTTCAAGTGTCTGCTGTGATATTTAGAGGTCTTCTTTTCATGATTATGCTACATCGCATGAGGTTGGATGCAAATATCAATTTACGCATTAAGAGTTTGCAATTATATCTTTTAGTGGTGTAATCTGTTATTTTAAATATTCAGATATGAGTGCTAAGTAATGACATTTTAAAGCTCTTTTTTGAACTTGCTGTGCAGCCTGCATCGACTCCTTGAATTCTCACAATCTACATGTGCAAGATTAATAAAAATTTTAGCGCACATTTTGATGATTTGGATCCCAAACTTTATATCTTGCTGGCCTGACGGAAAAGGAATACTCAACTGGGAAGAATAGACGAATTCTCTAACCATTGTAAAGTGGGAGGGAGAACTTGTTGTTCAAAAAGAAGATCAAGGGGAACTATCAAAGGAGATGGAATCTTTAAACATCAGTGAGGATACTCCTAAATTAAAAAATGATAATGGGCATGATGGATTGGGTGATAGGATGGATGTGAGTAGGGATTTGCAGTCTGAAGCTCAAGAAGAAAAGGTAGATGATAATGTTGGACTGAATGATTTGGTTGAAAAGAAGAATGGGAGCAGGGATTTGCAGTCTAAAACTGAACAAAAATTGGACAATGACTCTAGTGACAAGATAAATGAGAGTAGGAATTTAGTTGACAAGATGGATGAGAATAGGGTTTTGGAGTCTAAATCTCGAGAGGCTATGGACCAAACAACGGAGGAGGTTCTTGGTGAGGAGAATGAACAGGAGCCTGTCTTTGATGGAACAGAGGTTCCTGGGATGGAAGCTAGCCGAAGTGCATCTACCCGTTCATTGGATCTTGATCTCGAGACTCAGGGTGTAGTTGAGAAAGCACTGGCACTTAAAAATTTTGTTAAGGAGAAGGGTGTAGTTGCAGTGTCCAGTGTTCTGCGTCGCCTTTCTGGAAAAAAAGATGAAAATGGACAGGATGTTTTCGAGGATGAAAATAGGGATGTACCAGATTCCACAGAGAACAGTGATGCCAAAGAAGTCTCTCAGAAAACAACTGAGAAATCTGCATGGAATCCATTAAGCTATATAACGATGTCACGTGATGCTGATGCAGACAACAAGGCTGAGTTGAGGGAAGAAGTTGTTGAAGAATCTGCACAACCTATAGCCATGAAAGGAAGAATTTTACTTTACACAAGGTTAGGGTGCCCAGATTGCAAAGAGGCTAGGTTATTTCTGTACTGGAAAAAGCTTAGTTATATTGAAATTAACATTGATATCTACCCCAGTAGAAAGCTAGAGCTAGAAAAGATTTCTGGGTCTTCTGCTGTTCCAAAGGTGTTCTTCAATGAAATCCTTATTGGTGGCTTGAATGAGCTAAAAGCCTTAAATGAGTCTGGAATGCTTAATGAAAAGATTGATTATCTGATCAACGAAGAACCGTCATTTGAAGCTCCTTTACCGCCTCTTTCTGGTGAAGATGACCTCTCCAGTAGTGGGGCTATTGATGAACTAGCTTTAATTGTCCGAAAAATGAAAGAGTCTATTGTTGTTAAGGACCGGTTTTATAAAATGCGAAGGATCACCAACTGTTTCCTAGGTTCAGAAGCTGTCGATTTCTTATCAGAAGATCAGTATATGGAAAGGGAAGAGGTTAGTTAAATTTTATTTTGAGTTTTGGAGAAAGTCAGTCTATTTTCTGGTATTGGCTCACAGTCTGAGTTTAGTAATCTGAGTCTTTAACTCATAAAGCATACCTAGACCATTGTAAGACTTTAACTTCCCTGTCAATCTCATTCTACTGCATTTGTTATAAAAGAAATGATCAATAATTTATTTATTTTAGTAATATAAAAGAATAAATTTCACTTTGCATTTTTTTGAGGCTCAAAGACTGATCCCTTCATATTGTTGAGATTGAGTATAAAAGAGCAAGCATGCATGCAAACGCAAAGTCACATAGCATTGATGTTTTACTTATGAAACTTTGTAAACTTTTGATGACTCAAAAGTAAAATAATTATAAAACCTTAATTTCAAGTTGAACTCTGATATACCAGGAAGTTGTTAGTTGTTGTAATTTATGCATTTTTAAGGCCATGGTCACGAATTTGAGCACAAAAGATTATGCTCTTAGTTTTGGGTGGGTAATGGCTAGATGTTACTTCCATTGAACTTATGAATGATGTGCATATTGATGATCTACCTTGTAGCTATTGTATTTACTTTATTGCACTGCTACCATTTTCAAATTTTTACTACACATCAGATAACAATTGCCATCAGATGCTCTTCATGTTAGATTTTTGCCCAGATATATCTGTATGGATACTGTGACTATTTTGGTATCTGTTATTATAACATAAACAAAGCATAAGCAGCCCCCAGATGTTTCTATGTTGGTTACTTGGCTCTTTGGCATTCTTTAGGGAAATTATCTTTCTTCATATTTCAATTGTGCTAATCTTAAATAATTCTGGAGTTGCACCAAAGAATTATTGATCTTTTATAGCTAATGTAATGTTTCAGCATCTCAAGAACTCAAATTATGGTCAAAGCTAACTGGCTAAAGTTGGTGGATCTTTCATTTTACCAAGTTCAATGTTAGTTAGATTAATCGACATTTATATGTTTCGATGCAACAAGATATTATTTGGAACTAGTTTTGTTGATTGGTTAATTGGTCACATTTTATTAAATGGTTGGATTGGTATTAGTTTGGATACAGCAAAATAATATAGTAATTTTTTTAATAGTATTGTGACTGTATTTCTTAGTGGTCTTATATAGTAGCCTATTTCCAGCCTTATCATGAGTTGTATGACGCAGGACAATTTCAACGGGGAAATAAGAGAGAAAAAAAAAAATTAAAGATAACCCTAAGAATCAGCACTTAGGGGTTGCCTGGAATCAACACCAAAGAAACTTAGGAATTAGGACCTAAGCTGTTGGGAATCAGCACCCAACAGTTTGGAAAATCTCTAATCTGAAATTTTATTCATCAAACATCTCTCCTCTACAATAAAACCACCATGAGCCTTTTTATAGAGCTTCCAGGAACAAAAGACAATCTTATAAAAAATTGAAACTCATCTAAGAACTAATCCCTATCTAAAAGACATTAATTTTAATCCCTATTTGAACTAAAAATAAAAGTCTAAAATAATTCAATCTCCTATGAGATAAAGAAAATTTAAAACAATAAATTCTAAAATAGTTCTGGTTGTGCTCTTGCATCATTGTAGAATGTTCTCTCGTTCTGGACTTAAAAAAATCTAAAGTACCCTTTAATCAACCAAATTTACCATACATTAGGTAAATGAGAAATCCGTATGGCATTTAATGTGGACTATTTATATTGCGGATCCTGAGCCTTTATGTCTGCATTGTTTCACAGGACTAGAAAATATATTATTAACTATTACATCTTCTCCTCATCCCTCTCTTTTTTTTCCTGGTTAAAAGCTTGTGGAGGGTTTTCTTTAACCCATTTAATCTATCACCCATTGAAGGGCCTTCTTGAATATATTAGCCAACCAACAACTTATAATTAAAAATGAAACTAAAGGAGCTTTCTCAGTTCATCCATGTTCTAGCTTGATTATATCATTGTTAACATTTTACCTTTTATCTCTTGTTCTTGTGTTTCTGGACAGGCTATTGAATTTGGACGAAAACTTGCAAGCAAACTCTTTTTTGAACATGTTATTGAGTGAGTCTCTTGAAGTTCCATTGATCTTTATCTGACTCTGGGTCACTCTTTTAATTATTATTATTATTTTTAAAATCCATAATTGACCATTCTTTTCTGTTTGTTCTCAATGTTTACATTGCTCTAGAGAGAATCTGTTTGAGGATGGTAACCACTTGTATCGCTTCTTGGACAATGATCCTATTGTGTCATCTCAATGCCACAACATCCCAAGGGGTATAATTGATGTGAAGCCAAAGCCTATTCTAGAAATTGCTTCAAGGCTGAGATTTTTGTCCTATGCAATTCTTGAAGCCTACACATCAGAAGATGGAAAGCACGTGGATTACAGAAGTATTCATGGCAGTGAAGAATATGCAAGGTTTGTTGACGCCTTTAACTTTTGAGAAAAACTCATTGTAGTCGGCATATCTGAGTTTTTATTGATAAGTCTTCTGTATGTTTCTCTAGGTATTTGAGAATAGTTGAGGAGCTCCAAAGAGTGGAAGTCCAGGATATGCCAAGGGAAGAGAAGCTTGCTTTTTTTATAAATCTCTATAATATGATGGCCATCCATGCGATACTGGTGTTGGGTCATCCAGCTGGGCCACTAGAACGAAGGAAGTTGTTTGGAGACTTTAAGTATGTTGTTGGTGGGTCCACCTATTCACTTTCAGCTATTCAAAATGGCATTTTAAGGGCCAACCAACGTCCACCGTACAATCTCATGAAGCCATTTGGTGCAAAAGATAAACGTTCCAAGGTAAGAAAGCCAAAGTATAATTTTCTCAAGTGTCAAAGTTGCTCTGCCTTTTGTTTAACTGCCACATGACCATTGTTGTAATTGTTTTAGTGAGTTATGTATGTAAGCCAGCTTATTTTTTGTTTTTGCTTCATTTCTTTCCTTTTTTTAAGAAGGGGGGGGGGGGGTGGATTTGAGGTATTGTTATAGGCACTTTCTTTTTTATTCTAGCAAACAAATGACCATTGAACCAGGGCCCCCTCCCCCATTGAACTATCGCATTATTAAAAAAAATCATTGTTTTAAATATTACCGTTACTATATTGTTGTAATATTTCATGAAATCTATTGGTAATGAGAAACAAAAAGGCAATCTTCTTGATAGCTACATCCAAAGGAGATCCCTTTGGAGCTGGAAAGATCAAAGGGGCATGCGTTAGACATCTTTCTCTTTCTCATGCAAATATGACCATTCTCCATGTCTATGAAAATAAGCTTCACTTTGCTTTGCACCTAGCAAAATTTTGTGCTGAAGTGTGTGTTTAGCCTTTAATAACATGAAATTTGGAGTAGTAGATGCTTAATAAATGGTCATTCTCTTTCTCTGTTCTGTTTGCTTTTCTCTTTTAATTTGGGTTTAGGGGAAGGAGAGAAAGGGCCCCCCGGGGGGGGGGGGGGGGATTGCGTCATACGTATTATATAGGCAGAATATGAAGGGAACAAGACACAGTATCTTGTTTCCAATTTATATTTGATTATTTTGGAAATTTCCTGGTGGTTTTTGATAGGTTTATAGAGGCAGACTTGGAAAGAAGTTTTGGGGACTTTGTGCACGAAGAGTTAAGAGTGTCTTGATAGGCAGTTCAATTTTCCTCATGCCTGTTTTTTTTTTTTTCCTTTTGTACCAGGTGGCTCTTCCTTACCCAGAACCACTTATACACTTTGCGCTGGTTTGTGGTACCCGATCTGGGCCTGCTTTGCGATGCTATTCTCCTGGGAACATTGACAAAGAGTTGATGGAGGCAGCCCGTGATTTTTTAAGAAATGGAGGAATTGTTATTGATTTGAATGTCAAGGTTGCATCGGCTAGTAAAATCCTTAAATGGTAAGTTTACAATAACAACGGATGCAGGATGTAATTTTTCTTTTGGGGGATGAAGGGAGGTGAGGGTTGGTTCACAGAGCACTTTACTGTGTTATTTAAGGGCAAACCTTGGAATCTCTCTCTCTCTCTCTTTCTCACACACATATGCATGAGGTAAAAGGAGCTTGTAAATAGACATGCTTGGCACACGGACCAAGAGTTTGATTTTAAACTTTCGGAGTTGCAAAAACTCTTGTTGCTTAGTGAAATACAAAAGCTGATTGAATCTTGAAGTTAAAACTCCAAAATGAGAATTTGAGGCATGAATCCTTATGTTTTGACATTCCTGAAGATCTTCATGGATCAATTTGTTGTGGAAGAACATACATGGGTGCACATTTCACATCAGTTATGTGAAGCCATATTCTATCATTGTATATGAAAAATACGAATATTGATATCTGAATGCATACTAATTTTTTTTTTTTTGGGGGGGGTGGGGGGGGAACCAAGGTTTGAAATTACGTATCATCGGCATATGCATACACACTTGCACACACTGTGTCTTAGTGTAGCACTGTAATCACATTGAATGATAAATATATAAAATGGTGCAAAAGTACGACCAACATTATATATCATCCTGGGAGAGGTGATAACTTGATTTATTACATTGCTACTTTTGGTATCTAATATTATTACCTGAATTGATGCTCAGGTTTAGTGTAGATTTTGGCAAGAATGAAGTAGAGGTACTGAAGCACGCATCAAACTACTTGGAGCCTGCTGACTCTGAAGGGTTACTGGATTTGCTTGCCAACTCTCAGTTGAAGGTGATATATCAGCCTTACGACTGGGGCTTAAACCGCTAGAGTTCGTTTATATCTTCTTATACCATATACAACTTAAGATAATTTTCCATAGTTTTATAAAAATTAGCCTCAGGGAAGTGTTGGACAATATGTTACTATTGTTCCATTAATCTTTATCTCCCATCAAAGGCATGTCTGTATGTTTGGAACAATATGATGGCACTTACTGATGAGCCAGGGTCAAAGCGCAAGAAAAGTTGCTTGCCTTTTCCCCCCACTGTGACAAATTTATTTATATTTCACTTTTTACCATGAAATGCAAAAACATCTAGCTTCCCTTCCATGGGATTTGTTTTGCAATTTTGCTATAGACTGAAAGAGCTACGGATGAGTTCCTTTAAATCATCGATACGATTTTTGTGAATTGTGATATGGTGATCACAGCAACATCATTTCTCTCCATTAGTTCCTTCTAGAGTGCATGTTATATATATATATATACACACACACACACACATAGTAGTTAATATTTTATGGGATAAAATATATAGTGTACGGAATACATAAATACATACATATATGTCATTTAGTTTAAGGTTTTAGAAAAATTGTTAAAATTCAGCACACGAAAAGGAACTAAAAATATATCTAGTTCGAGGTTTTATAAAGGTTTTTTGAAATTCGGCAAAAAGAGAGGAAAAAAACATAAATAGAATTTATAAATGGATTTATTATAGATCTAAATGAAAAATGTAATTGTATGGATAAATGTGTGTATGTGTGTGTATATATATTATGTTATTATTATTTTTCTTCATTTTATTATATTTCAATATAGCAGTGTAGGGATAAGGGCCCAAAATTGTATATTGGGCTTTGGGCTCTGTCCGAGGACGTT
This sequence comes from Quercus suber, assembly GCF_002906115.3. Lineage (NCBI taxonomy): Eukaryota > Viridiplantae > Streptophyta > Magnoliopsida > Fagales > Fagaceae > Quercus > Quercus suber. Next base: position 977,788 of record NW_027069573.1, read on the forward strand.
GATCAGTCCGAGGATGGATAAACAGTAATGAGGGCATCAAGTTAAGAATCTCGTGAGTAAGGTGCAAGCAAAAAAGCTAGGAAGTGATTCGAGGAGGGGTATCTCCTCGGATGAACAAGGCACAAATCAAAAGTATACCTTGTCGACCAGAGTGACCTTCCAGGAGGTTCCATTGATGGGGATGTATATTATGAATGTGCAAGAGGGCAAGAGGCTCAGAAGTACTTAGGAAAAAGCTGTTGTCATCGCATTGAATGCTTTGTAGCCAACATTCTGGCTGCATTTATGTGGAGAAACCCCTGAATAGTGATGCCTAGGCTATCCCAACTTACAGAAAGCCAAAAAGGATGTTCAATAGGACAAGCATTCAAGTAATAACCAGAATGATCTACAAATGAAGGGCTACTATCAATCAAGGGGGGATATATAATGTGGGGAACCCTTGAGAAAAGGGGGATTGGAAAAAAGAAGAGAAACACTGTAGCAATTACGAACCAAACTTGTAATCGAGCTTCAAAAACAATTTATAGGAACTAGTGTCCTCGGACATTGCCGAGGATATTTTTCTGTAGTGTAAATTTGTTATCTTTCTTTCTTCGTCATTAAGATCTATTTACTTGTTGCTTAATTCATTAAAACCTAGTTTTCCAACTTATTCTCTATAAATTTATTGTTTTGGGCTTTTTAGGCCTTTTGGGCCTAAGTCCATTTACCTTTTGGGCTAGGAGTTCAAATTTGGTCTTTACAAGCAGCATAGTGAAGTTATCTTAATATTAATATAATTTTGTAAGAAATTATAAAGTATCGATCAATTAAGTATTTACTACTTAGAAGTTAGTTTATTTATTTATTTTTTCAGTTCATTGTGTTTTTAAGCAAGTTAACAAACAAATTATAATATTATAAGTAAAAGTTGGTTTGATTTTAGTTTATTTAAAATTTCAAACCCTCGAACACCCTTGATGCAATGATCACTTTATAAGTATAAGTATTTGTGGGGTGTGGGAGGCAATGGTCAAGGTTCAAATCTCCACACATGACGTTAACTTTAATAATCTACATTATAGAAAAGTTTTATTAATTCAAAAAAAATTCAAGATTATAAATAAAGTGTACATATATAAAAAGAGAAAAACGCAAAACTGCAAAAATATTAATTTTGATCATGTATATTGAACATAATTATATAACTCGACGCAGTATATACAACATAAAGTGAGTAAGAATATATACATACATATATATATATATATATATTTTTTTTTTTCCAGCAAAGTTAGTAAGAATATTGAAATTTAGTCAAATTAGAGTATTTTTTTAATTAATAAATATAAGGGGTAATTACACTTCTCTCCTTCGAGGTTTAGAGAAATAACACCCCATCCCAAACTTGAAGGAAAAAAAAACTCATCCCATTGACCAAACTTTGTTAAATTAATATTAAAACCTACCCTTTGCCTAAGGGCACGTGTCCAAAATTATCTTATTTCATAATTAAAATTCATTATTTTAAATTTTTAATTAAAGTGTAATTTAAAACATTAAATGTGAATTTTGCTTTCTTTATTTTTCTTTTTTCAACGGGTTATGAAGAAATTTTCCGTTGCAAGTGTTTTTTGGTGCTTGATAAATTTTGCATTTTATTCTAAATTTATTGGTTATTTTTTCACTAACCATGATTAAATTTTTTTAAAGAGATTCTTATAAAAATTTAGAATATTTAATTATTAATGTAAAAAAAAGAAAAGAAGAGAGAGTGTCAACTTCTTCAAACTTCAAGAGAGGGGAGTGTTTTTTCCTTTAAGGTTTGGGATGTAGTGACATTTTCTCAAATCATAAGGGAGGGGAGTGTAATTACCCCTAAATATAATTTGTATACATAAGTTTAGTGTCTTATATTTTTAATAATAAAGAACTTGTGTTATCAAACACTTTGTGCATTAATAGTTATCAATTCCTATAAGGTTCTCCCTCTCAAAAAAAAAAAAAAAAAAAATCCTATAAGTTTCTTGACAAGAACGTGTATTATTATTTTTGTTTTATACAGTAAATAGAAATTATTTTTATTTTAAAGATATGTACATTACAGTTGGAGATTGAGTTGATGTGATTATACAGTTTTGAATAATAATATCTTTTTAGAGATTATTTGATGCGATTATGTAGTTTTGAACAATAACATCTTGGGCGAGTATTTAATTTTTCACTACCATTAATGGCAAATTATTCAGCATACACTACAAAACACATGGGCTATAGCCGCGTTTTTTGTAAACGCGACTTAAAGTATTGACCAATAGTTGCGTGTTTAAAATGCGGTTATAGGATATGCCTATAGTCGCGTTTATAGGTGTTTATATTCACGTTTTTTGGTTAGGACCTATTGCCGCATTTGGAAAACGTGGCCATAGGACCAGCCAAATCTTTTTTTTTTTTTTAAATTGACATATGGCCGCGTTTGGAAAATGCGGCTTTAGCTTATCTATAGCCGCGTTTTCTAAACATGGCTATTCATTTAGTCTATAGCTGCTTTTATAAGCCGCGGCTATAGGCAAAGTTGAAGCCACGTTATAAAAACGTGACTTTAGCCTTGCCTATAGCCATGGTTTAAAAATGCGGCTTTAGGCAAAGTATAAATAGAACCACTTAAAACCTATCAGTCCATTTGTTCACCTAAATGCCTCACTCTCCAATCAGATCCGATCTCACTCTCACTCTCAATCTACTAGAGGTACAAAAGAAAATTTTCGTTCCTCTAGCTTCTAAAAAAATAATTCCATTCCCAAAATCCAATTAGGGCAAACGAGAAAAATTTCGCGAATCAAATCCAATTGGTTAGCGATCTGAGATCGAATTGATTTTGATCGAAAATTGTTTTGTTTTTGTGTTTGCTGTGGCAGTGTGATTTCATTTTCATTGGAGGTGTATTATGTTTGTTAGGGTTTGGTTTTTCGCCTTTTTTGGGCATTGATTTGCATGTAATTTTATTGATTACAAGCTTTTTAGGGATTTTGAATATTGGGTTATGAAAAATATTGAAATTAATCTGTGTTTGTGGTTAGTGATTGGGTATTACTAAATTTGACGAGTTTTTATTGGGTTTGTGTTTGAATGATTAAAATGCTTGGAATTCTATTCAAATGAATTGGGTGTAGAAATTGTATGAAAGTTTTGTTGTTTAGGGTATTCAAACAAAATTGAAGCATAAAAATATTAAATTTTAATACGATTGAATGGTGTATTTTTTAATGAAAGTTAGAGCTTTTTCTTTTTCCTAGATTTAGGGATTTGTTTTGAGATGTTGGAGATATTTGTTCTATATTTAGAGCTAAAGTTGTATAGAATAGGAAATATATAATTTTGGATAAATGGAATATGGGGTTTATCTTTAGCAACCTGGATTGAATTCTAAGGTTTTGCAATGGTGCATAATGTGCAATTTTTCTTGTATTGCTTGGGTATTAGTTTTGGATAAGTTAGATGGTATTAGAACTGCATTTTTATGCTATTTGACTATTCATTAGTTGGGGTGAGGGAATTTGAACCATGAACATCTCTTTTGGAAATACCAGGATGTGTCAGTTGAACTACGCTTGCAAGGTTCTTGGCTTTATGTAATCTACTTATTGTGGGTCTTAGATGGCAATAGAAGGAGAGGGAGTGGTACATAATGTGCATTGTAGTCGCCATCTCTTTTTCCCTTTTTTGCAGTTGCTATGCATGAGTCAGTTGAGCTACGCCTACAAGGCTCTTGGCTTTATGCAATCTACTTATTGTGGGCCTTAGATGGCAATAGAAGGAAAGGGAGTAGTACATGATGTGCATTGTAGTCACCATCTCTTTTCCCCTTTTTTGCAGTTGCTATGCATGAGTCAGCTTCAATCTTAGTATTATATTATGTTAGTTTGTAACTTGGAAGTTGGTTTTGTTTCTTCTTTATAGGTTATATGAGACAATTTTAGTTTAGTTAACAAGTTATGATTTGTATTTTATGAAAAATTGCTTAGTACATAGGATATCAGAACCTGTTTATTGCTTTTAACTTTTACATATAACATGCAACTATGTTTTATTTATTTATTTTTGGATTGTTAATTTAAGTCTTGTATTTAAAAAAAGAAAAGAAAAAAGAAATGCACTCCCCCCTCTCACATAAATTGTGGGTCTCACCATAAATTTAATTAGTGGGACTTACAGTTATGTGAGAGGGGGGAATACGAATTTATAGTACTTCGAAAGTACCTAATAATTACCCATGTAAAAGAGAGAAGCGTAGTACCGTATAAAATAATTTCTCATGAATAATAGGATTTTCTTCTACTTTAAATTGAGCTGAATTGTCGGTTGGAAAATTAAATATTTTTTGGGTACAGTTACATTATGTTTTTTTTTTTTAAATTAAATTCAAATACATAATTGTATTGATTTTAATTTTTTTTAGAAAAGAAGACACTCTTTATGCTTCAATAGTTAATATAACACTACCTTGTAACTCCATGCATATGCATGGATACACTTAAAGATATACAATAAGATGCATAATAGAATTCCTATATATATAATTTAAATACTATTGATAGTCATTTTTATATTTTGTTAACTCTTTAAAAATTTTTGTGTGGATATTATTAGGTATCAAATGTAAATTGTCCATTTTTTTTAATTATTGTGAAACACTTCTTTTTTTTTTTTTTTTTTTTTTTTTTTTTTTTTTTTTTTTTTACGATTAATTTATTCTAGACTCTTTGGTTTTTGTACTTAATACTCACTTGGATGAATATTTAAGATGTAGTCCCACATTTGATTCTAAAATTAAGAAATAAAACCCTTTAAGAATAAATAATTTAGAATACATGACGCAAAATTAAAACTCTAATATGGAATTCTAATTTGAGTTTCTCTCAGTTTCACCTATTATATATATATATATATATATATATATGTGTTTGAATCGACTTATAGGGAATCTAATGTATTACAATAATTGCATCAAAGTTTTGATCTTGGAAAAGTTATTCAATGTGCAATGATCTCTCCTTTCACATCCATGATAGATCTAACAATAAATTCGTGGGATCCGAAGAATATAAAATGCTCTTTCCTTTCACATCCATAACATGTTTGATATATAAATAAATAGAATTTGTCAGTAAAATATGTTATTTTAACTAATTTAATTAATTAATCACATTTTTAATATATATATATATATATATAAATAGATAGAGGAAGAAGTTAAAATAATATTTGTGTTATGTCTCTTTTATAATGTGTCATATTATTTTATATATAATTCCTCTAATATATATATATATATATATTTAAAAAAAAAAATTCTCTCCTATATATTATCATTTCATTTTTATACTTAACCAAACAAATGACTTTTCAATCTTTCCATTTTTTAATCCTCCCATTCAAACATAAATATGTAAAACTAAAAATTTTTCTATTCTCCAATTTTTCAATTTCCTCCCTCATTTTCTATCTTTTCAGTTGTTCAACTCCCCAGCCAAACAGAAAAAGACTCTCACCAAACCTATTAAATGAATTGGACTAGTATTGCATGTAAGGAGAGGAAGAAGAATTGTACTAAGATGACCAAGAAATCATAAATGTTAAGAACCACGCGTCATTGTAATAATTGGACTACAAAGAGGGGTTGGGTATCTTACATGGAAATAAAACTCTTTAAGAATAAATAATTTAGGACACAGGGCATAAAATTGGAACTCTAATTTGAAATTTTAATTTGAGTTTCTTTTAGTTTCACCTATTATATATATATATATATATTGTGTTTGAATTGACTTATAGGGAATCTAATGTATTACAATAATCGCATCAAAGTTTTGTTCTTGGAAAAGTTATTCAATGTGTAATGATCTCTCATTTCACATCCATGACAGGTCTAACAATAAATTCGTGGGATCAGTAGAATATAAAATGCTCTTTTCTTTCACATCCATAACATGTTTGATAATGAATTTGTGGGATCCATAAAATATGCAATACTGTCCTTTTACATCCATGACAGGTTTAGTAGTGAATTCATGGGATCTGTAGTAGTATGTGAGAGGAGGATGCTGTTATACACAATTACACACTCTGGTTCTTCACTTAGTGTCCATTTGGTTGGGTGGATTTAGAAAATATGGAAAAAAAGGGAAGAGAAAATGTTTTTTTTTTTTAAGTGTTTGGTTGAGTGAATTTTAAGGAGAGAACACTGATGGGGCCCATGAGTTTTCTCTCAAAGCCTACCAAAAATGAATTTACCAAATTTAAGGAAAAACTGGAGGAAAAAATTGGAGAAAAAAAGCCTAAGGAGCAAAGGTTTATTTTGCCAGAGTAACTACATAACACCAGTACCCAGCCACAACTCAATTTGTTTTGTCTTGTCCAAAACTTTTCTTCATTATTTTTGCATTTAATTTGACATTAACGTACCAGCAAGGTAGCAAGTACCACTACGTACCCTACATTTGTTTTTGTTCTTTCTTCTTCTTTTTTAATATGTTATTTTAACCAATTGAATTAATTAATCACATTTTTAATATATCTATATATATATAAATAAATAGATAGAGGAAGAAGTTAAAATAATATTTGTGTTATATCTCTTTTATAATGTGTCAAATTATTTTATATATATAATTATTCCTCTAATATATATATATATATATATATATTAAAAATTCTCTCCAATATATTATCATTTCATTTTTATTCTTAACCAAACAAATGACTTTTCCATCTTTCCATTTTTCTATCCTCCCATTCAAACATAAATAAGTAAAACTAAAAAATATTCTATTCTCCAAATTCTCAATTTCCTCCCTTTTTTTCTATCTTCTCAGTTCTTCAATTCCCCAGCCAAACGGACCAAGACTCTCACCAAACCTATTAAATGAACCGTAACAATCTTGCATGTAAGGAGAGGAACAATAATTGTACTAAGATGATCAAAAAATCATAAATGTCAGAAACCACGCGTCATTGTTATAATTGGACTAGAAAGAGCGGTTGAGTATCTTACATAGAAATAAAACTCTTTAACAATAAATAATTTAGGACACATGGCGCAAAATTGGAACTCTAATTTGGAATTTTAATTTGAGTTTCTCTCAGTTTCACCTATATATATATATATATATAGATAGATAGATTGTGTTTGATCTGACTTATAAGGAATCTAATGTATTACAATAATTGCATCAAAGTTTTGTTCGTGGAAAAGTTATTACAATAATTGTATTACAATAACATGTTTGATAATGAATTCGTGGGATCCATAAAATATGCAATAATCTTTCCTTTTACATCCATGACGGGTCTAGTAGTGAATTCGTGGGATTTGTAGTAGTATGTGAGAGGAGGATGTTGTTGTACACAGTTACACACTTTAGTTCTTGACTTAGTGTCCATTTGGTTGGGCGGATTTTAGAATGTATGGAAAAAAAAGGGAAGAGAAAATGTTTTTTTTAAGTGTTTGGTTGAGTGAATTTTAAGGAGAGAACACTGATAGGGAAGACTAAAGTAGACACATGACGTGACATGTACTTGAGTAGATACGCAGATGAAGAACAGGTGGACGATGGAAATGATGGGAAAGGGTGCCATATAAAGAAGAAGGGTCCCTGATAATGGAGGACGGAAAAAAAAAAAAAAAAAAAAAAAAGCTTTACTGTAGCTCTGAATGTTGTAATTACTGTTCACTTAATAAAACATCTCTTCGGACATTCATTCAGGGAGTTTTTCAAGCATTATTTCATGTTATCAACACTGCAAGTAACCTAGCCAACCATTGTTTAATTCATAACCAGCTCAGCTCTTTCGCCCACTCTCTACAAATTCATTGTCCTGGGTTCGTTGGGCCTTTAACCCATATCTTTTGGGCTTAGGCTACAAACACTGACCCTACAAACAAATTGAGTTGTGGCTAGGTACTGGTATTATGTAGTTACACAGGCAAAATAAACATTTGCTCCTTAGGCTTTTTTTTTTCTTCAATTTTTTGCTTAAATTGGGGAAATTGATTTTTGGTAGGCTTTGAGAGAAAACTCATTGGCCCTATCAGTGTTCTCTCCTTAAAATTCACTCAACCAAACACTTAAAAAAAACATTTTCTCTTCCCTTTTTTTTCCATACATTCTAAAATCCGCCCAACCAAATGGACACTAAGTCAAGAACTAAAGTGTGTAACTGTGTACAACAACATCCTCCTCTCACATACTACTACAAATCCCACGAATTCACTACTAGACCCGTCATGGATGTAAAAGGAAAGATTATTGCATATTTTATGGATCCCACGAATTCATTATCAAACATGTTATTGTAATACAATTATTGTAATAACTTTTCCACGAACAAAACTTTGATGCAATTATTGTAATACATTAGATTCCTTATAAGTCAGATCAAACACAATCTATCTATCTATATATATATATATATATAGGTGAAACTGAGAGAAACTCAAATTAAAATTCCAAATTAGAGTTCCAATTTTGCGCCATGTGTCCTAAATTATTTATTGTTAAAGAGTTTTATTTCTATGTAAGATACTCAACCGCTCTTTCTAGTCCAATTATAACAATGACGCGTGGTTTCTGACATTTATGATTTTTTGATCATCTTAGTACAATTATNGCAAAGAGAAGCGTTGCAGCGGAAAGATGGTGTGAAAACTGTAAACTATACAAAGAAAATATTGTTCATGCGTTACGGGGCTGTGAAATGGTGTGTGAAGCATGGTATAAATACCCTCCTAGAAAATAATCAATTCCAGTACTCCAGTCTAATTTTGCATCTTTGGTGTGAAAGTGCTCGAATCAATAATGATGAAAAATCTAAGAATAACCAAATGTTCTAATTAACATATTAATTTTTTCTTATGCCAAACATTAATAGTTTATCTGTCGTTTTATTTTTTTAAAATAGGCCAAAATACAAAACTAACCCTCTAAGTTTTACATTTTGTCATTTCAGTCCTCTAAGTTTCAAATTTTGTCAATTTAGTCCTCTGTTAAGCTTCGGTTAACAGTTGTCGTCTACCAACCAAAACGACACCATTTTGGATTTTTAAAATTTTTTAATTAAAAAAAAAAACTGAAAAATGTTAATTAAAAAAAAAAAAAAAAAAAAGAAGAAGAAGAAGAAGAAGAAGAAAGAAACCTAGGGGAACGACGTCATTCCCCTACCAAGTTTGAATATGAATGGCGTTGTTAATTCTGATCTCCTCTGAATTGATTTCATTAAGTTCTTGCTCATCGTCATGCTTTGTCGGACCGTGTGCCTTACCAATCCATCCAACGACCAATTGGTGAAGGAAATCTTTTATAGCATTCGATCGCAGACCAAGCTCATTGATATTGGAGCGAATGTGAAATCCCTCACAATCCCTCCCTCATAATGCGACTCTAACGACTCAAACCTATGACCGAGCTCTGATACCACTTGTCGGACTGTGTGTCTTACCAATCCATTTAATGACCAATTGGTGAAGGATGAGGGGGCACAAATCTTTTATAGCATTCAATCGCAGACCAAGCCCATTAGTATTAGAGCGAATTGTGAAATCCCTCACATGCTTCAACTGGAAAACCTATTTCTAAAAGATCTTCCAATCCTCTAAATTGATTCCATTAATTTCTTTACATTGTAGCATTCAATTCTTAGAAGAAACAAAGCGGAGTCATAATGAGGAGAAAGAAATAAGATGGAAATTGCTGACATCAGCAATTTCTATCCAAGATATAACGACATGGACTAAATTGACACGACATTAAAATGTTAGGAACCAAATTGACACAATTAAATCAGCAATTTTCATCTAAAAGATAACGGGCAAGGACTAAATTGACACGAAATTGAAAAGTTAGAGACTCAATTAAAATATGGTGTAAAGGATAGAGGCTAAATACGTAGTTTACCCTAAATGTTACTAGCGTGAAGGAAGGGATGGGTCGAGTTGAATAGTTTTTTCATTCCAACCTATCACATGGGTCAACTCAATCCACATGGGCCGGGTTTGACAATTTTTTTAATTTAAAAAAATGAGCATTAGAACAACAATAACCAACAGTATTACAATTTACAAGTGTTTTTTGTCCCCATCCCATCTTCTAAAAATTCTAAGCATAACAGCATAAACAAATAATCAAACCAAATGACATTTAAATAATAAGAAGGATAAAAGAGTAATTAATAATATATATATGTGTGTGTGTGTGTGTGTGTGTGTGTGTGTGTGTGAGAGAGAGAGAGAGAGAGTCTGGTTATGTTAGGCAGAGTTGTCAATCCTGAATCCACTTACCCAAACCAATTAGAAAAGGAGTTCTTTTTTTTAGGGGTGGTATCTACTCCATTCTTTCGTACCAATTGCCATTTCATAAAGATTGAAATTTGGTGCCTTCGAAGTTGGTGGAAGTTATTACTGATGAAGCGTAAGTTCATTAGTCAGATTGGGCAGATGGAACCAATCCCCTGTCTGCGTGAATGTATCATCAAAGATGGTCACCGGTGTGGTGCCTGCCACAACGTCTCTGATGCCAAAGTCAATGTAAAGAAATTTTTTGAGAATGAGTAATGCAATGTAACAAAGCCAAAGGGTATTTCTCAGTATGTGTATATGTACCTTTTGTTGGTGCTTGGAGTTCTCTATATATATACATTCTCTTCGTTCCTAGCTGTTGTGGCTATTATGGTGGTTTTAATACTCCTTTGGGAAACATTTCATCCCCAATAATATGATCTTTAATGGGCCTCCAACGGTCAATATAGCTGGTCTTGTAACCGCTCGGATTATTCATTGACTTCATTTAATGGTTTCTCTGCCTCGTCAGTGGTGCAGCTATATCGTCGGGAACGTTTGGTTTTTTCCTCCATCAAGATGGTTTCGTCAGTATAAAAGGATTCGTCATGGGAAGTCCATCTCATCAATCCCATCAATTACTCTTTATTTTTTTCATAAAAATGAGTTGTACAATTAATATTTGGCATACCTGGTGAAAATAGCCAAATACCTCGTTTTGGCAAAATTTGTGGCAAACTAGCACTGTTTCAGAAATATTTAGCAATCTACCACTTTTTTAGTACTCAAGTTCCACAAAATCGAGTTCTAAATAGTACTTAAGTTCAATGAACTCAAGTTCCTAGTGAGTCACCAGCGTGACATTGTTGACCTGGAATTTGTGTAATTAAAAAAAGAATGTAGTACTCGATATTACTGAAATCAAGTATCTCTTTATTGTACTCGAGCTTAGTGCAATCGAGTATCTTGTTTTTTTTTTTTTTTCCTACTTTTTATTTCTATTGGAATAGCTTGAATTGTCAAACTTAGTGGCTTGACATTAGCCAACAAACCATTAAATGGCTTGCATGCCCATGTCAGGAAGATGCATGATATTCAAGAAGTTTCATGCATGAAAAAATGCAAGAGCTTGCATTAAATGTTCTTCATGAATTGTCAAAGAAGATGGCCAGGAACAACACCTGACATGCAAACCAAATTCATGCTTCTTTTCTTTTGGCCGAAATGGATGACACTTTGGCCATAAATGCTTGCCATTTTCTTTGACTTGACAAGTTTCATGAAAGTGCTGAAGCTTTGGAGAAATATGCAACCTTAGTTTGGTGGACACAACGATCACAAGAGGAAGAAGCAAACAAAGAAAGCCATTGAGTTAGATATGTGTCAAGGATGAGAATGGCATATAGCATATATAGTTGTATATATAGATAGAGTCAACACAGTAGTTGTGTGGAAAACAAGTCAGCATTTCCTAAGTAAAAAGTTTTGTAAGAAAAAAAAAAAAAAAAAAAAGGTACTCGACTGTATGAAGCTCGAGTACTATAAAGAAACTCAATTTCAATAATATCGAGTACCACATTATTTTATCAATTACACAAATTCCAGGTCAGCAGTGCCACACTGGCGACTCACTAGGAACTCAAGTTCACTAAACTCGAATACTATTTAGAACTCGATTTTGTGAAACTCGAGTACTAAAAAAGTGGTAGATTATTAAATATTTTCAAAACAGTGCTAGTTTGCCACAAATTTTGCCAAAACATGATATTTGACTATTTTCACCTGGCACACCTACTATAAGACGCGCTCTTCCAACTTTCAAGTTTCACGTACAAATGCAACTTCCAAGAATAACAGGTCGCGAAACTCAAATACAAGTTGTTATCTAAAGTCTAAACTGAACGTATCAGGTGGAAGTAACATATTGTACCATGCATCTTAGAGCATTTAACACTCCCAATGTCTGACAACGCTAAGTAAAATTCATAGTCTTTTGCACCTTATGGTTATTCATTCCAAAACAACCAGCTTTGAAAGAGGGGGCAAAAAACAAAAAGTGCTAACGGATCTAAACAACACGGAGAGAGAAATATAAAAGGCTGCTTGGGGACAACTAACAAGTAACAGAGTCCAAAGTTATGGCTACCATTTCAGACCATGTTCCGGTTTGCTTATTGAAAAGAAATATTTAAGTGCTTATTTTAATGTACCGTGTCGGAATTTTTTTTTTTTTTTTTTTTTCTTACAAAACTTTTTACTTAGGAAATGCTGACTTGTTTTCCACACAACTACTGTGTTGACTCTATCTATATATACAACTATATATGCTATATGCCATTCTCATCCTTGACACATATCTAACTCAATGGCTTTCTTTGTTTGCTTCTTCCTCTTGTGATCGTTGTGTCCACCAAACTAAGGTTGCATATTTCTCCAAAGCTTCAGCACTTTCATGAAACTTGTCAAGTCAAAGAAAATGGCAAGCATTTATGGCCAAAGTGTCATCCATTTCGGCCAAAAGAAAAGAAGCATGAATTTGGTTTGCATGTCAGGTGTTGTTCCTGGCCATCTTCTTTGACAATTCATGAAGAACATTTAATGCAAGCTCTTGCATTTTTTCATGCATGAAACTTCTTGAATATCATGCATCTTCCTGACATGGGCATGCAAGCCATTTAATGGTTTGTTGGCTAATGTCAAGCCACTAAGTTTGACAATTCAAGCTATTCCAATAGAAATAAAAAGTAGGAAAAAAAAAAAAAAACAAGATACTCGATTGCACTAAGCTCGAGTACAATAAAGAGATACTTGATTTCAGTAATATCGAGTACTACATTCTTTTTTTAATTACACAAATTCCAGGTCAACAATGTCACGCTGGTGACTCACTAGGAACTTGAGTTCATTGAACTTAAGTACTATTTAGAACTCGATTTTGTGGAACTTGAGTACTAAAAAAGTGGTAGATTGCTAAATATTTCTGAAACAGTGCTAGTTTGCCACAAATTTTGCCAAAACGAGGTATTTGGCTATTTTCACCAGGTATGCCAAATATTAATTGTACAACTCATTTTTATGAAAAAAATAAAGAGTAATTGATGGGATTGATGAGATGGACTTCCCATGACGAATCCTTTTATACTGACGAAACCATCTTGATGGAGGAAAAAACCAAACGTTCCCGACGATATAGCTGCACCACTGACGAGGCAGAGAAACCATTAAATGAAGTCAATGAATAATCCGAGCGGTTACAAGACCAGCTATATTGACCGTTGGAGGCCCATTAAAGATCATATTATTGGGGATGAAATGTTTCCCAAAGGAGTATTAAAACCACCATAATAGCCACAACAGCTAGGAACGAAGAGAATGTATATATATAGAGAACTCCAAGCACCAACAAAAGGTACATATACACATACTGAGAAATACCCTTTGGCTTTGTTACATTGCATTACTCATTCTCAAAAAATTTCTTTACATTGACTTTGGCATCAGAGACGTTGTGGCAGGCACCACACCGGTGACCATCTTTGATGATACATTCACGCAGACAGGGGATTGGTTCCATCTGCCCAATCTGACTAATGAACTTACGCTTCATCAGTAATAACTTCCACCAACTTCGAAGGCACCAAATTTCAATCTTTATGAAATGGCAATTGGTACGAAAGAATGGAGTAGATACCACCCCTAAAAAAAAGAACTCCTTTTCTAATTGGTTTGGGTAAGTGGATTCAGGATTGACAACTCTGCCTAACATAACCAGACTCTCTCTCTCTCTCTCTCACACACACACACACACACACACACACACACACACATATATATATTATTAATTACTCTTTTATCCTTCTTATTATTTAAATGTCATTTGGTTTGATTATTTGTTTATGCTGTTATGCTTAGAATTTTTAGAAGATGGGATGGGGACAAAAAACACTTGTAAATTGTAATACTGTTGGTTATTGTTGTTCTAATGCTCATTTTTTTAAATTAAAAAAATTGTCAAACCCGGCCCATGTGGATTGAGTTGACCCATGTGATAGGTTGGAATGAAAAAACTATTCAACTCGACCCATCCCTTCCTTCACGCTAGTAACATTTAGGGTAAACTACGTATTTAGCCTCTATCCTTTACACCATATTTTAATTGAGTCTCTAACTTTTCAATTTCGTGTCAATTTAGTCCTTGCCCGTTATCTTTTAGATGAAAATTGCTGATTTAATTGTGTCAATTTGGTTCCTAACATTTTAATGTCGTGTCAATTTAGTCCATGTCGTTATATCTTGGATAGAAATTGCTGATGTCAGCAATTTCCATCTTATTTCTTTCTCCTCATTATGACTCCGCTTTGTTTCTTCTAAGAATTGAATGCTACAATGTAAAGAAATTAATGGAATCAATTTAGAGGATTGGAAGATCTTTTAGAAATAGGTTTTCCAGTTGAAGCATGTGAGGGATTTCACAATTCGCTCTAATACTAATGGGCTTGGTCTGCGATTGAATGCTATAAAAGATTTGTGCCCCCTCATCCTTCACCAATTGGTCATTAAATGGATTGGTAAGACACACAGTCCGACAAGTGGTATCAGAGCTCGGTCATAGGTTTGAGTCGTTAGAGTCGCATTATGAGGGAGGGATTGTGAGGGATTTCACATTCGCTCCAATATCAATGAGCTTGGTCTGCGATCGAATGCTATAAAAGATTTCCTTCACCAATTGGTCGTTGGATGGATTGGTAAGGCACACGGTCCGACAAAGCATGACGATGAGCAAGAACTTAATGAAATCAATTCAGAGGAGATCAGAATTAACAACGCCATTCATATTCAAACTTGGTAGGGGAATGACGTCGTTCCCCTAGGTTTCTTTCTTCTTCTTCTTCTTCTTCTTCTTTTTTTTTTTTTTTTTTTTAATTAACATTTTTCAGTTTTTTTTTTTAATTAAAAAATTTTAAAAATCCAAAATGGTGTCGTTTTGGTTGGTAGACGACAACTGTTAACCGAAGCTTAACAGAGGACTAAATTGACAAAATTTGAAACTTAGAGGACTGAAATGACAAAATGTAAAACTTAGAGGGTTAGTTTTGTATTTTGGCCTATTTTAAAAAAATAAAACGACAGATAAACTATTAATGTTTGGCATAAGAAAAAATTAATATGTTAATTAGAACATTTGGTTATTCTTAGATTTTTCATCATTATTGATTCGAGCACTTTCACACCAAAGATGCAAAATTAGACTGGAGTACTGGAATTGATTATTTTCTAGGAGGGTATTTATACCATGCTTCACACACCATTTCACAGCCCCGTAACGCATGAACAATATTTTCTTTGTATAGTTTACAGTTTTCACACCATCTTTCCGCTGCAACGCTTCTCTTTGCCAAGTTANTTTTTTTTTTTTTTTTTTCAAAAAACAAGAAAGGGGCATTTTTTGAAATTACTTTTTCTTTCTTCTTTGAAAAACATATAGAGGATTGGAGGGGGGGGGGGGCTACCTTTTTTGAAAAATCTTCTAAAATTTTGGGATATTTCATTTATGAGTGCATACATTTCAATTTTTATTATTATTATTATTTTTTTTTTTTTTGAGGGCCAAGGCCCCCTGGGCCCCAATGTGGCTCCACCACTGGAATTGATGAGCATCTAGTGCAAAAGAGATTTTCCCTAGCCAAAACTTAGTCACCTTCATTTGGTTTAACGTGAAGAGTGCTTGTTTTATCATTGCAAATGGTAGTGGCAAAGCCCATGGCCTTACAAGTAGAGAGCTTCCGCACCATTACCTGATCAACCATCATTCTTTTCATGTAAAAAGCAAGTGTGAGCGTAAATATGGTTTGAGGATAGATATAGTTTAAAAAAAAAAAAAAAGTAAATATAATAGGTTAAATAGTTTTGTAGCACGATTACAGACACTATATGTAGTACAATGATACAGCATTTCTTGAAAAATTAGGATATGATACGTCAATGATACAACAATTAATTAATATTTATTTTTAGGTATATATATTTTATATTTCGAATAAGTTGTGTTTATTTTGGATTTAAAAAGTATGTAACAACAATGAAATGTTTGGAAATATATCTAAAATTAATTTTAAGACAATAAAATATTGTTTAAAGTACGAATAAAAGAGTTCAAATAAACTAAACATCCATAAAAAGAGTTCAAATAAACAATATTCAATATCAAAATAAAACAAGTGAACAACTGAATTAAAAAATGATTTTTTTTTTTCTTCCTGAGTAAAAAAAAAAAAAAAAAAACTCTAGCTTACTTTGGTATTGATAGTTGAAGGAGCCTATATTTCACACATTTTTTTTTCTTCATATTCAAAAAATTATGCCGCCAATGCCATTGCTAGTAGATTTGCAGTTTACGTTCTCTCAGTTTTCTCCTTCGTCTCTTTGTCCCATTTGCCTTTTCCTTCTTTTCTTTACTTCAAGTAATTGATACTTAAAAGGTCTGTTTGGATACCGCTGAAAATTGAAAACACTGTAGCAAAATAATTTTTAAATGTGTGAATAGTACTATGAGACTTATTTTTAATGAAAAAATTGCTAAAAAACAATTTATAGATCCTGTAAACGGTGCATAGGACTCATTGGTGTGACATAAAATTTGAGAAACATGCTTCTCAAAAAAAAAAATAAATAAATAAAGAGAAGACATGGACGCACAAACCTCAACAATACTTAAATTAGTGGGCCAAAATGGCCAAATACCACCCTTTTTGGAAATTTTTAGCAAAAAAACACTGTTTCGGAAATAAATGACAAATTACCACTTTTTCTAGAACTTGAGTTTCAGAAACTCAAGTTCTTCATCAGTCCTGCCACTGTGCCACTGTTGAGTTGGAATTTGTGTGATTAAAAAAAATTATGTGGTACTCGAGCTTGGTAAACTCGAGTACCATGCAACAAAATACTCGAGTATACTAGGCTCGAGTACCTTTTATAAATAAAATGCAAAAAATTTTATTTCTATAGTACTCGAGTTTATCAAACTCGAGTACCGTGTAAATTTTTTTTATTTTGTTTTGTTTTTGTTTGGGGATAATCAACAAATAAACATAAAGACAAAAAAAAAAAAAAGTAGCTTTTTTATGTTTTTATTTATTTAATTAGAAGCATTGTAAAATATAGAGATTTTAATTTCGAAATATGAATTTAATTTCAACATTAATTAAAATTATTCATTGTTTTCACATAAAAATTGTTCACTGTTTTCTGTATAAACTATTTCTATGATTTTGCAAAAATTATTTTGGTGTAAATGCAATTTTCGTCCCTACATTTTGGGGTCATTTCTATTTTGGTCCCTACATTTCTATTTTACCACTTTTAGTCCCTAATTCAATTAACGCTTGTTATTTTAGTCCTTACCGTCAACCAACTAACGGGAAAAGCTGAGGTGGCAGACGGAAGATTCTATTAGCTGATGTGGCACTGATGTGGCGCTGATGAGGCGATTAAAATATTATTAAAAAAATATTATTTGGCATTTTTTATATGCCACATCAGCATTTTAATTTTTTATATATAAAAAGCCACGTCAGAAAATTTAAACCAAAAAAAAATAAATTAAAAAACAAAACTTAATTTTTTTTTTTTTTACTTTCAATTATTTTTTCCTAAGAGCTGAAGATGTTCTTCGTGTTCTTCCTAAATTCATGAAATAAACTAATCTCCAGCAAACTCCAAATCCAAATCCAAATCCAGCAACCAAATCTACTCCATCAAATCCAGAAAAACAAGAAATAAATCCAGGAAACCAAACCAAACCATAAATAAATCAAAGAAATAAACCCATAAACCCAAATCTAAACAAACTTCGTCATTTAAGTCTCAAACAAACCCAGATACCCACTCGTCCAAGTTTCAAGCAAACCCAGATACCCACTTGTGCAACAATGGATTCTCTTCTTGATGCATGCCACGGCCACCACCTCCAAACCCCATCCTCCACCGAAACCTCCATCCAAACACCATCCTCCACTGAAACCTCCAACAAATCAAACCCATAAACCCAGAAAAATTATCAAACCCACAAAAAAACAAACCCAGAAATTTAAAACAAAACCAACACCCAAATGGACTGGCATGGGGATGTCGAATTGTTCAGGGGTCTTCTCCACATAAATGCGGCCAGAAAAGCTGTTGCAGTGCATTAAATACGGTGGTAGCAGCTTTTCCTTTAGATATTTTTTAGTTCTGATCATCTCCAGACCTACCCAGAACTTATCATTATCATTGGGATTGCTAGGAAGATCATTTGGACCTTCCACACGTTTGATTGATCAAGGTTATTTGTGACCGAGGAGTAAGACATCTTCGGACCAGTAGTGACCTCTTCGGACGGTACTCCCCCTCTACTTCTGGGCTTCCTGCCTTCAGATGGGCCGTTCCAGCCAACTATTGCTCCTCGAAAATATAATACTCCTCAACATGGTGCCCCAGGCCCATTGAGTAGCTCTGGGTTTTTACCCCCCACAGTTTTGTCTTGTCCAAAACTTTTCTTCATTATTTTTGCATCTAATTCGACATTAATGTACTAGCAAGGTAGCAAGTACCACTATGTACCCCAAGCATTTGTTTTTGTGTTTTTTCCTCTTTTTTAATATGTTATTTTAACCAATTTAATTAATTAATCACATTTTTAACCAATGTGTCAAATTATTTTATATATAATTCCTCTAAAAAAAATGTATATATATATATATATTTTAAACTATATATTATCATTTCATTTTTATACTTAACCAAACGAATGACTTTTCCTTCTTTCCATTTTTCTATCCTCCCATTCAAACATATATAAGTAAAACTAAATATTTTTCTATTCTCCAATTTTTCAAATTCCTCCCTTTTTTTCTTTCTTTCTATATTTTTAGTTTTTCAACTCCCCAGCCAAACGGACCAAGACTCTTACTAAACCTATTAAATGAACCAAAACAGTCTTGCATGTAAGGAGAGGAACAATAATTGTACTAAGATGATCAAGAAATCAAAAATGTCAAGAACCAGGCGTCATTCTTATAATTGGACTAGAAAGAGGGGCTGGGTATCTTACATAGAAATAAAACTCTTTAAAAATAAATAATTTTGGACACATGGCAAAAATTGGAACTCTAATTTAGAATTTTAATTTGAGTTTCTCCCAGTTTCACCTATTATATATATATATATATATATATAGACTATGTTTGAAGTGACTTATAAGGAATCTAATGTATTACAATAATTGCATCAAAGTTTTGTTCTTGGAAAAGTTATTCAATGTGCAATGATCTCTCCTTTCACATCCATTATAGGTCTAACAATAAATTTGTGGGATCAGTAAAATATGAAATGCACTTTTCTTTCAAATCCATAACATGCTTGATAATGAATTCGTGGGATCCATATAATATGTAATACTCTGTCCTTTTACATCCATGACAGTGTTGGGCTTTGTGGAGCCTAGTTTATTTTTGGCCCGTTTTGTAACCCATTGTAACCCTGTAAGCAGGATATAAAAGCCGTTTTTATAATTAGGGTTTGTGACTACAACTGTTGTTGTGTTTTTAGATAGAGAGAAAAACATTGTAGCCGCACTTTGTATTTTTTTCCCTGATAATAGTGAAATCCCTGCAACTCCGTGGACATAGGCAAATTGCCGAACCACGTAAATACTGTCTTGTGCGTGTGATTATTTTTCTTTGACGTGTGTTTTCTCTATTTATTTTTTTTTTGTTTCTCACAGGTTGGAATTTAGGTTGAATTCCCAACAGACAGGTCTAACAATAAATTTGTGGGATCAGTAAAATATGAAATGCACTTTTCTTTCATATCCATAACACGCTTGATAATGAATTCGTGGGATCCATATAATATGTAATACTCTGTCCTTTTACATCCATGACAGGTCTAGTAGTGAATTCGTGGGATCTGTAGTAGTATGTGAGAGGAGGATGTTGTTGTACACAGTTACACACTTTGGTTCTTGACTTAGTGTCCATTTGGTTGGGTGGATTTTAGAAAGTATGGAAATAGAGGGAAGAGAAAATATATATTTTTTTAAGTGTTTGGTTGAGTGAATTTTAAGGAGAGAACACTAATGTTGCCCATGAGTTTTCTCTCAAAGCCTACCAAAAATGAATTTCCCCAATTTAAGGAAAAAATTGGAGAAAAAAAAAGCCTAAGGAGCAAAGGTTTATTTTGCCCCTGTAACTACATAATACTAGTACCCAGCCACAACTCAATTTGTTCTGTCTTGTCCAAAACTTTTCTTCATTATTTTTGCATCTAATTCGACATTAACGTACCAGCAAGGTAGCAAGTACCACTACGTACCCAAGCATTTGTTTCTGTTTTTTTTTTTCTTCTTTTTTAATATGTTATTTTAACCGATTTAATTAATTAATCACATTTTTAATATATATATATATATATATAAATAAATAAATAGATAGAGGAAGAAGTTAAAATAATATTTGTGTTATGTCTCTTTTATAATGTGTCAAATTATTTTATATATAATTCCTCTAAAAAAATGTATATATTTTTTTAAAACAATATATTATCATTTCATTTTTATACTTATCCAAACAAATGACTTTTCCATCTTTCCATTTTTCTATCCTCCCATTCAAACATAAATAAGTAAAACTAAAATTTTTTCTATTATCCAATTTTTCAATTCCCTCCCTTATCTTCTATCTTCTCAGTTCTTCAACTCCCCAGCCAAACAGACCAGGACTCTCACCAAACCTATTAAATGAACCGGACCAGTCTTGCATGTAAGGAGAGGAACACAAATTGTACTAAGATGATCAAGAAATCATAAATGTCAAGAACCATGCGTCATTGTTATAATTGGACTAGAAAGAGGGGCCCGGTATCTTGGTAATGGTGTTTAAACAACGAAAATTGTTGTTTGAACACCACAACATGTATTTTCGCACATTTTTTTTATTTACACATATTTCCATAAAACTTAAATAACGTTACTAGAAATTTCTTAGCAATCAGGCCTGAATATTTGGTGAAGCTTTTTTTCTTTTGTGTTTGTGTGTAAATGAATCTTTGAAGAAGCTAAAAGTGAAACAGTCTAACTTTGAAATATCCACATGAAAATTCCTGCTTCTTTGAGCAAATTATAGACTGGTAGAAGGGTTATGTGCATGCATTATAGTATTCTGGAAGGATTATAAAGGAGTTTTGTTTCATCTCATATAGTATCCATGCATTACAACTTCTATATATCAACGCACACCCACACACAACCATGCGTATACACAAGCCACCTTTGCACCTATACACACTTTTTGAACTGAAATACACAAACTCCAACTCTGGACATCTTAAACCCTTTTTTTTTTTGTTTTTTGCTTTTTTATGAGAGTTGAATGAGAGTTCACGGGCCAAAATGGTCAAATATCACATTTTTCTAAAATTTTTAGCAAAAAAACATTGTTTCGGAAATAAATGGTGATCTACCACTTGTTCTAGTACTCGAGTTAACCAAACTCGAGTACCCTATTTTATAGTTCCATCGTGGAATTGCTGAGTTGGAAAATGGGCGATTAAAAAAATAATGTGGTACTCGAGCTTGGTAAACTTGAGTACTATGCAACACAATACTCGAGTCTACCAGGCTTGAAAACCTTTTATAAATAAAATGCAGATAATTTTATTTCTACGGTACTCGAGTACCATGTAATTTATTTTTTTTGTTTGGGGATAATCGAAAAATAAACATAAAGATAAAAATAAGTGGCTTTTTTATGTTTTTATTTATTTAAATAGAAGCATTGTAAAATATAGAGATTTTAATTTCAAAATATGAATTTAATTTCTACATTAATTAAAATTGTTCATTGTTTTATCATAAAAATTGTTCACTGTTTTCTGTATAAACTATTTCTACAATTTTGCAAAAAATTATTTTCTATTCATCATTATTTAAGAAATTGTTCACTCTCTTTTTTGCATAAATTATTTTTTGTTCACTTTTTTAAAAATTGTTCACTGTTTTCTCATAAAATACCTAGTGAAATCGTGTTTTCTAAATTTAAAAGCTAAATCTGAATGCTTTTTCATGTTTAAATTTCACAATAATCGAATTTGTTTTTCTGTATTGATAAAATCTGTTTCTACATTAATAAAATTTGCTCTCTACACATCATGTTTACTGTATATTCGAAGCTGCTTACCACATTCATAAAATCTATTTTTTGCATTAATTAAAACTGTTCACTGTTTTCTCATAAAAATTGTTCACTGTTTTCTGCATAAACTGTTTTTAGCATTGGCGCAGTTATTGCACTTAAATAGTTTTTGTGTTTTTTTTAATGACTCGTATAAATCACCTAATGGTAAATGCCTCGAAAAATTTGAATTTGTAAAAAAGTTTGAATTAGTTGAATGTAGAAATTTGAGAAAAATCGATGGAAAATCAATGAACGTACCAAATCGTGAAGGTGTACATAAGATGTACAGGTAGTTTAGACTTGTTGAGAAATTTGATTTCGTTGAAAGTACAAAATAATGAAAATTCAATGGAAAAGTATGTACGTTAGATGTATAGATCATATGAATTTGTTTAAAAATTTGAATTCGTTGAATGTACAAAACTGTGAAAACTCAAGGAAAAATTGTGTACATTAGATGTATAGATAGTACGAATTTGTTGAAAAATTCGAATTCGTTGTGTGTGTAAAATTGTGAAAATTCCAATGAAAATTGAAGAACATACTAAATTGAGTAAACTTAATGGAAAATTAATTACATTAGATGTACAGATCATCCAAATTTGAAGTCGCCAAATGTACAAAATCGTGAAAATTAAATTTAAAACTATGTACTAATGTACTAATCATCCTGATTTGATGAAAATTTCAAAATTTTTGAACGTACAAAATCATGAAATCTTAATGGAAAATTGAAATTGTTGAACGTACCAAATCGTGAAAATTCAATGGAAAGTTGTGTACATTAGATGTACAGATTGTTCGAATTTGTAAAAAACAAAATTTAGATGTATAGATCATTCAAATTTGTTGATTGTATAAAATTTTGAAAGTACAAAATAAAATTGTGTAAATTAGATGTACAGATAGTCTAAATTTGTTGAAAAGTTTGAATTCATTAAATGTATAAAATCGTGAAAATTAAATGGAAAACTGTGTAATAGTGTATTGATCATCCGAATTTGTTGAAAAATTCGAAATCGTTGAATGAACAAAATCGTGTAAACCTAACAGTTAATGAACAGTTAATCTCTAAATTCGCAAAAGTTGAATGTACATAATCATCATTTGTCAGACATTAACAACAACATTTTATATTGCACAAAACGTGTAGACATTAACAACAGCGTCTAATGTTCGTGGGTAAAATTTTTTGGAAATCATCATTACTTGAATCTGAGAAGTCTGAAATATCTCTTTCATCATCTAATGCAATAACTTCATTAATAGACTTGATGGCTCGCTCTTGTGCCTTCCCCTTTAAATGCTTCTTAGCTTTTTGGATTGCATGAAAACAGTCTAATCGCCTTTGCATTTGATTGTTCTCTTGTTCAATACGAGCAAGTTTGTTGGTAGGTTCATTTCTAGGTAACTCAGCTGAGCGTGCCTTAGGAACTCGTAACCCATGCCATCGACAATACACCTCCAACTCACACCTCTTCTCGTATGGGGTTGACCATGGTGGTTCTACTACAGTGAACTCTATTGCGGTAGTATCTGTACTTAGTTTTGTAGGTTTGCCGACCATGATGTGCCCGACGCTTCCAAGACTCTCGTACGTGTATATTGGCATATTAAGGAAATCTCTCTTCTTTCAAACCCATTTCCCTCCATAGTTTCATAAACTCGAGTTCCAGAAAAAGTGGTATTTCCCTATATAGTTCCGAAACAGTGTTTTTTTGCTACAAATTTTTGAAAATGGTGGTATTTGGCCATTTTCGCGCACGAACTCTTGTATTTCTCTTTAATTTTGCCGCCCAAATAGTTGTATTTTTTATTATAAAACAAATAATTTGCTATTAAAGTGGAATTGGTTTAGAAACATACGGTAGTAGATTGTCTGTCTTTATTTTTATTGTTCTGGATATATTGTGTGGAGCCTTTTAAAGTGGAATTGGTTTGAAACTTTGAATGGTTAGTTGCTAAAATTTTATAAAATTAGTTTATTATAGTGTGAATTGTAGCGCTGACCTGTGTGCATAGTATGTATTTTGTCTGTATTTGGCTCTTTTTGTTTGTACAATTATTTGTTTATTTGTGATTTGTCTTTACCTATGGAAAATGAGTTAGTACAAATTTAATATTGATGATTTCTGTCATTTAAAAGAAGGCTGTTTTCTTTTTTAATAGATAAATTGTATTTTTATATATTAAGAAATAATTATTTTGTATTTTTTTTATTTGTTGATAGTTTCTTAATACTAAATAGATGATACGCATTTTTTGTTTATATTTTAATCCCCTTAAAACACAAAAACCATTTAAGTGCAATAATTGCGCCAATGCTAAAAGCAGTTTATACAGAAAACAGTGAACAATTTTTATAAGAAAACAGTGAACAGTTTTAATTAATGCAAAAAACAGATTTTATGAATGCGGTAAGCAACTTCGAATATACAGTAAACATGATGTGTAGAGAGCAAATTTTATTAACGTAGAAACAGATTTTATCAATGCAGAAAACAAATTCGATTATTGTGAAATTTAAACATGAAAAAGCATTCAGATTTGGCTTTTAAATTTAGATAACACGATTTCACCAGGTGTTTTATGAGAAAACAACGAACAATTTTTTAAATAGTGAACAAAAAATAATATACACATAAAAGAGAGTGAACAATTTTTTAAATAATGCTGAACATAAAATAATTTTATGCAGAATGCTAGAAATAGTTTATGCAAAAAAAAGTGAACAATTTTTATGAGAAAACAGTGAACAGTTTTAATTAATGCAAAAATAGATTTTATGAATGCAGTAAGTAGATTTGAATATACAGTAAATATGATGTGCAGAGAGCAAATTTTATTAATATAGAAACAGATTTTATCAATGTAGAAAAATATATTCGATTATTATGAAATTCAAACATGAAAAAGCATTTAGATTTGATGTTTAAATTTAGAAAACACGATTTCACTAGGTGTTTTATGAGAAAACAGTGAACAATTTTTTAAATAGTGAACAGAAAATAATTTATGCAGAAAAGAGAGTGAATAATTTCTTAAATAATGATGACTAAAAAATAATTT
This sequence comes from Quercus suber, assembly GCF_002906115.3. Lineage (NCBI taxonomy): Eukaryota > Viridiplantae > Streptophyta > Magnoliopsida > Fagales > Fagaceae > Quercus > Quercus suber. Next base: position 1,003,381 of record NW_027069573.1, read on the forward strand.
TATCCAAAATCGTAGAAATAGTTTATACAGAAAACAGTGAACAATTTTTATGAGAAAACAATGAACAATTTTAATTAATGTAGAAATTAAATTCATATTTTGAAATTAAAATCTCTATATTTTACAATGCTTCTATTTAAATAAATAAAAACATAAAAACGCCACTTATTTTTATCTTTATGTTTATTTTTCGATTATCCAAAAAAAAAAAAAAATTTTACACAGTACTCGAGTTTGTTAAACTCAAGTACCGTAGAAATAAAATTATTTGCATTTTATTTATAAAAGGTACTCGAGCCTGGTATACTCGAGTATTATGTTGCATGGTACTCAAGTTTACCAAGTTCGAATACCATATTATTTTTTTAATCGCCAATTTTTCAGTTCAGCAGTGTCACGGTAAAACTATAAAATATGGTACTTGAGTTCACCAAACTTAAATACTAAAAAAATATTAGTTCGTAATTTATTTTTAAAACAGTAGTTTTTTGGTAAAAATTTCAAAAAAAATGTGATATGTGGCCATTTTGGCCTGAGTTCACGAGTTAGCCGGTGATGAAGTTATGGCATTTTCTTGAAAAGAGTGTCGGGAGTAGTAGGGTTTCTTACAGCTTAAATGATACAGTTGTGCGAACCCTAGGGTAGACGTAATAATCAATGGATTCTAGTTGGTAATTAATAAACAATTTATTATTATTATTATCATTTGACATTTGGTACAATATATATTGCACTGCCTCATATACAAATAATGACATGCAGAGTACTGTTGTGTGCCACTGCACTTCCAATAATAGTGCTCTGTACGAGCTGTCGAAAGTTAAGCACTTCAAAACAAAAAATTCAAACTTACAACTCGCTTGCTTTTGCATTGTGAAAGAACAAAAGGAGAAAGAATTCAAAGAAAAGATAAAAACACATATGGCTTTAGTCAGCAACGGAGGTAGCCTTTTACTTGAATCTTAGAAAATGGAAAATGCTGTGATAATCGAAATGACACAATTTTGTGTTACAATTTGTCATGTTGTGAGTTATGATTGGTAAATGTGTGTTCCCACATGGCTCACAGACACTCCTTCAACAATCATAATTTGCTATATGGCAAGTTGTAGCATAAAATTGAGTCATTTTTGGTGGTCCTATCACAACTCTTAGAATATATACTAGGTAATAGGTATTAAATTTAACAATTTGTTTTATAAACTTACACTTAGTCTTCTTATTAATATCATTAATTTTTTAAGTAATGTTAGAGCCACAATTTTTTTTACAAAATATTTTACAAACTGCTAATGTTGCAAGTGATTATTGGTACATGAAAAGTGACATTAGCAATGGGCCTTTATGAAAACCAATAAAATGTTGTCCACAATAACAGTTTGTAAAAATATTGAAAAAAGTTTGTGATTGTAGTATTACTCTATTTTTTTTAAGAGTGATGTTATAGTCATAAATTTTTCTACAATATTTTTACAAACTATTAAGGTAGCAAATTTTTATTGGTTCACATCTAATCTCACCACTTACACCACTTTTTTTATTTATCAATAATTACTCACCACATTAATAATTTGTAAAAATATTTGTAGCTCTAGCATTTTCTTCTTTTTAAAGACCATAAAAAAATATAAATATAAATTTTAAAACAAAATATACAAGCCAAAAAAAAAAATCAAACAACAAAAATTATCAATAGTGAAGCTAAAAAAAATTAAATCTAATAAACCAATTTAACCCAAAACAAACAACCCAACATTTTAAAAAATTTCAAACAAAATAATTGTCTTTACCCAATAATACGCATCAAAGTCACCAAAAAAAAGAAAAAAAAGAAAAAAAACACCTTAGTGGCTAAGTTATTACACAACCAACAATAAAGTTGCCCCTAACTACAAGTTCCGGCTCCCTTTAGTTTTACACAATTACAGGCCTACCCAGTAGTATATAAAAGTAAAAACTAGATTGACTTCTTTAAAGGGAGATTTGACCATTGATTGGGCTACAAAGTTCTTGCCCACCTTATGATTTTTTTTACTACATAAGACTAATTGTCTTACAAATGGGGGTGTTCATGGTCTTTTAGAATCCTGAATTATGCCCTCATTACCTGCTAAGATCATATACTTGTCTTTTCTTGTAAGACTGGTGCACTGGAACCCCAAAGCTTTGGCTATCTCATGCTGCACATGATTAGCTACTTCAATCTTAGATACCCCTCCAAACTTACATGTGTGTGAGTCTGGTAACTTCTCAAGAAATTTAATACAGTAGGTAGGATATGGATTCAGGAAGTGAAATGCATAGTCTAAACATTTACACCCACCAGCTGTTGTTCCATAAAACATACTTACCTGCACGTCTATAGCTACAGGAACTATATCATATGCCAGCTCTGCAAATAATGGACTAAACCTCAGTAAATAAGGTTCCCTACAAGTGGTTCCTTCTGTGCAAACTACAACGTCACCATAGCTCAACAATTTCTTCATTGCCATTCCATCTTTTTCCCTGTCTCGTGTCAAGTGGATGGTCCTGATTGGAGCTATTAACTCTGTAAATTTACTTATGCTGTATGTGACTGTAGAGAGTGGCTTATCTAGAACTGATTGAACATACAGTGGATCAAGCAGAGTTCTGTGGTTGCACACATATAATATGCCATTTGGTCTTTTTTCATTGTTGGTTGAAGCAATGGAGGACTTGGATCTCGCAACAGTGGTTCTTGTCCCAGAAAAGGCCAATATTGGATTGGACATCCAGTGAGGTAAAGTGATGCCAACTGGGACTCTAATGAGGACGAGGAAAATCCCAAGTGGAATCCACATGAACATAGCTAACGTGGCCAGTTGAGTTGGCCTCAACGCTAATCTTCCATCATGGAATATCAACGGCTTTGGATACTTCTCCCTTGGAAGGATCTGCCAGTTCTTCTTCTCAGCTTCACTCACCAAGCAAACCTCCTGATCATACAACACATGAACATTGTTAAAAAACATAAATATCAACATATTTATTTTTGATAATTCGATAATTATAACAATGAAGACATAAGATTTGAACCCTGAAGCAGTGTCACTAAGTTATAAGACTTATGGCAAAAAAAAAATCTACATAAATGTGTGTGCATGAGAGAGAGAGAAAGATAGATCTGGGACACCAACCTTGCAATGAGCAAAGAGATGCTGATCAAGAAGCTTTTTGTAGCTACAAAAACCAATAGCAACTGAACCAGTTCTCTTCTCACCAAGAATCTCATCTAAAACATTTCCGTCTGCCTTGATATCCTCCACTAACCCCACATAATACCCACAAACCACCTTTAATTCTTTCCCCAAAACAGCATCTACCCCTAAATAGTCTTTCAAAAACCCTTCAACCATGATTCTAGGCAAGTCACTCACTCCCACTTTTCTCTCACAAATCTTAACCACTTCAAAGCCTTCATCGCCAACATCTTGTAAAAATAACCTTGGTAAAACAGCTGTTCCTAATCTAAAGCTCTCCTTTTTTATGCCAAAGAAGCATAAGAAAATCTGAATCTTCAACCCCAGCTCTTCACCAAACAAACAAACAAGAGGGTATAAAAGAAAGAAAATGACAGCCCTTAAGAGCCCTCCAGCTTCAAAGGCCACTAGCATGAAGTAAGGAAACAATGAAGATGATTTCAGCAGGGAAGCTTCTGAGTGAAATATCAATGTTTGGTTTGATAGCTCCTCAGCTCTATGTACAAGAGAGGCATATTTCTCATATTTTAATTGGCTTGCATGGGCATTGATGATCTTCCATTGAGTAGAGGTTGGGTTCTCTGGCCTTCTAAGATGTTTATACAAGAAGGAGAGGGCATTTTGTGAGAACGACTTTCTAGCCATTCTTATTTCTTGATGCGAGTTATGTGCTTAGGATTGGAGATAACAATAGAGCTTTTGCAAGCGACATATACTGCTCAGGCGAATGAATGAGGGTGAGTAATTATTAGGATTTGACATAATTAAAATTTTTAAGTGAGTAAAAAGCATATCTTAGGCTTATAGAAGGAGAGGGCATTTTGTGAGAACGACTTTCTAGCCATTCTTATTTCTTGATGCGAGTTATGTGCTTAGGATTGGAGATAACAATAAAGGTTTTGCAAGCGACTTATACTCATGTGAATGAGAGTGACTTATACTGCTCAGGCAAATGAATGAGGGTGAGTAATTATTAGGATTTGACATAATTAAAATTTTTAAGTGAGTAAAAACTAAAAAGCATATCTTAGGCTTATAGCTAGGTAAGACATCTTAGACTTAAAGGTAATGTTGGCCTATCATTTTAAGAGAGTAAAAAGGGCGGTTCGGTTCTTCAAAGTTGCTGAGAGGTGATGAATGTGCGGCATGAGCATGACTAGGGTATGCAACAAACAGTCAAACCGATCAACCGGACTAAGAAGACGTTTGAAGAAAAAAATGTAGGGTTGGCAACATATCAGCTCAAGTGTTGGTGGGTCAGTCCTTGCACAAATGCACAATTATGTTTTGTAGGTGCCTAAATTTATCTCTTGGCCCCTTAATTTTGTTGATACTTCCAAGACCTCTGTCCTGTACTTTTCTGTATGACTGTATCCTTATCTTTGTTTGCTTATCGTTAAAAGTTTTCATTATTATAAACAAATAAAAAATAAATGCAGAATGACAATTATAGATGATCACTTGATTGTTGTATAATCTATTAGTAATTATTTTCAAATTTAATACTTTAAAATAATGTTTGCTTCACCTTAATTAAGCACGTGCTCGTGCATTGCACCCAAGATCTAAAAAACCTCTGTCGTTAAGTAAACTTTGCGCGTTTACTAACACTAGTGCCACCTTAAGTTTTAAGGGGGCGTTAGAGATATTATGGTCTAAGAAGCCTAAACTTATTATAGGTCTATGTACTTGTAAAACAAACAAAGTAATCATAATCCTACTTGTAGCGCAAGTACTACAACCCAAAAGGGTTAGTTTAGGGCAGGGCCGCACCACCTTTAATTACGATGGCCAAATTTTTTTTAATATAATATTTTATTTTATCATTATTTTTTTTGAGTGACTTTGACTTCCTAAAATAAAATTTTGAACACCCTCACTCTAATTTTTTTTAGGCTCCACTAATATAAGCTTGAAAATGAGCCTTTTAACAATCTATTCTTGCAAATAATGTTATAATTAATTTCAGAAATTCTATATTCATAACATTTTCACAGCATTTTTATAAAAAATTTTAAGTGACAGGTTCTTACTGACTATTACTATTGAGTAAAAAAATAATTTGAGTGGTGGTTTCAAATTAGAATCGGTAACAACTCAGCACCTAGGATTTATTGTAAAAATATTGTGGACATAACAATTCTCAAGTAATTTATACTTTTGACCAAATATGTGACTAGGGTAGCTGAATTTGAATGTACTTTGAATTTGTTATTTCTTGAGTGGGGACTGGGGGCGTTGGTCAATTGGTTAGTGGGTAACAAATTTAACACTAAAAGAGAATTAAACAATTAGATAGATGGTGATTCTTAAAATAAAATAAAAAAAAAAGAAAAAAAAAAAGACGAGGTGTGTGGGATAGGAGATTGATTGGGTGAAGATAAAATCAAATGTTAATACAACAAAATTTTTCTTAATGCAATTACAAAGACCAATTGTTATCAAAGTGAAGTTGAATTGTGTTAAATAAAATAATTGTAAGAGTGTAGCCATAAACTAATAAATACAAACATTCTAAGCTTTAATAATTAAAATTCAAACAATAGATGATTTCCAATATTTAATCTTAGAAGCAATAATTAGTACGTTAATTGTATTAAGAAACAATATGCCAAAAGAACTTATTATAGTTTATATTTTATTCTCTTACTAATACTATGTACAAATTTGAATAAGGTATATCTCATACCCAAGATATATCTTCTTATTGACCCCTCTAGAAAAAAATTCTGGAGTCGCCACTGGTTTAGGGTTTATTGTAATACATAGTTTCTATACTTCTATATAGTAAAGCGGTAATGGCTCAAGACTGTAGATATAGGTTGTGAAATTGAAATACATTACTGTTGCTTCTGCCTCCTATTTTTCTCCTTTTCTCTCACTCACAATCCCACAACAATCCTAATACTTACAAAGAAAAAATTATTTGCAAGAAAAGTACTGCACTTTGAACAAAATGAGTCAATGAGGTGGAGGTGCAGAGAATTAGAGGGGATAAAAGAATAATGTTAAAGATATACAGTAACATTTTTCACAATTTATGGGTTGGCAATTTTTAAGTATTGTCTATGCTTGACTTCTTTTTCAATAAAGCCTAGTTTATGCCTAATCTCAATCATTTAATGCCTTTGTATAGCTTTGCTTCAAGTTGTTCACCAACATCTTGATTCATTTGCATATCCAAATCCAGGAGGTTCTTTGCAGTTACTTTTATCATTCAGCTTTGTTTGCGCCTTAAATCTATTACGCACCGTACAAAGTTGAATCCAAGTATCGAACCATTGTAAACATATGCAAATGCAACCATGGGTTGTCAAAAATAGTCCACTCCAATCTCTAGGAAAAGTTTGTTCTTCTCTGGCCAGGGGCGGAGCCACATAGTGGCTTGAGGGGGCCGAGGCCCTTGCAAAAAAAAAAATTTTCCCATTAGAGTAGGGAGAAAAAAATAATTGAGCCCCCCCCAACATTACACAGCCGGCCCCCCTACCCATTTCTCACCCATTTTCCCAGCCCCCAATCAAAAATTAGGAACACCTCAAATTAAAAATATATATATATATATATATATGTTCTACTTTCAAGCAAAAAAAAAAAAAAAAAAAACCAAAAAAAAACCAAAA
>NW_027069573.1:1023428-1154038 GCF_002906115.3 Quercus suber
ATTATATGTTCTACTTTCAAGCAAAAAAAAAAAAAAAAAAAGCCCAAACAAATTTGAACTAAAATCTGAAAAAAAAAAAAAAAAAAATGTAACAGAGCCCACGGCAAACCAAGCCCACGGCAAGCCAAGCCCACGGCTAGCCCAAGCTCGCTCACGGCCAGCCCACGGATTCTCAACCAAAAAGGAAAAAAAAAAAAACTAGTACAGAGCACGTCGCGTCGTCGCTGGCAGAGACTTGATATGCATCACATCGCTGGCAGTGGTAGAGAAGTCAAACCCCAAATCCCCAATACTAAAGCTCATCAAACCCCAATTCCCCAATACTACAGCTCATCAAACTCAGCAAACTAAAACAGATTGTTTATAAAAAAAAAAAAAAAAAAACCCCAATACACAAACCAAAACCAAACCCTAGGTCCCCAACAAACCAAACCCACTAACCCAGTAAACCACGGTCACGTTGACGTCGCCGTCGTCGTCGCCGCAGCTCGGTCGCCGCTCATCGCAGTCCGCAGATCGCAGATCGGAGATCGAAAAGTTCTCTACCTTTGCTCCGGTGCTCGGCCTCCCTCAGACGGTGCTCCCTCCGGCCCTCCCTCAAGGTATTTCTCACTTTTTCTCTCTGACTCTCTCAGTCTCTATCTCTTTATCTCACTGAACATTTGAAATCTTTTTTTTCGCAGATTGTAGCGGATCAGCGGTCATCGCCTCATCGCCATCGGAGATCGCAGAGATCTCAGATCGTTTTTCTTTACCTCATCGCCATCGGAGATCGCAGAGATCTCAGCGGTCATCGCCTCATCGCCTCTGCCTCTGCTCTGGTTTTTCTCTCTAACTCTCTCTCAGTCTCTCTCTCTTTATCTCACTGAAGGAAAAAAATGAAAGAATATTTATGAAGCCTGAAGTCTCTTAACTCTTTATTCTTATCTTTAAATTCTGATCTCAGATTCTCGTGTCTCTCTCTTTTGAATTGTGCCTCTCTGATTGGCTGAATTTGCCTTTTTCTGTTCTAATGTTTTTGTTTTTTTTTTTTTTTTTTTTTTTTTTTTAATTTGGCTTTATGTTATCACTTTTTGTTGTTGGTCAGTCAGTGACTCATTTTTTTTAATTTGGCTTTATCTTGTCACTTTTTGTTGTTGGTCAGTGACTCATTTGTTTGGTGAAATATTAATTGTCATTTAGTGTAACGTGTATTATGATTTGTGATTGGCATTACGAAATTTTCTGATTGCAGCTAGCTATTGTGATTGGGGCGCATTTTGTGCTTGTCTGTTGGCTAGTGAGTGGGGTAGGGAGGGGGTAGATGGGCTATGGGCACATGGGGTCGGGTGCAGCATAATAATTAAAGCAATGTAATGTGCAGCACATTACATTGCTTTAATTATAACAAATAAATTAAAACAAATTAAAACAATATAATTAAATTAACCAATATATTAAAGCAATGTAATGTGCAGCACATTACATTGCTTTAATTAAAACAATATAACAAATTAAAGCAGTATAATTAATAACAAATAAATTAAAGCAATATAGTTTATTGTTAAACTAAACAATAATAATTAAAGCTATATAATTAAATTAACCAATACATTATAAAAGACAAATTAATTAAATTATTTTTGTTTTTTTTTTAGGTTATTATTAATTAAAGTTGTATTAAAAATGGGCTGACTGTTTAAATTATAGTGAAAATTTTTTTTTTGAGTATGAATAACATTCATATAACTAAATAAAAATTTCTAATTAATTTTTTTTTTAATTCTTTTCAGGTTAATTCCAAGAGTCATATTCTTAAAGCTAAAAGAATTATGAGCAAACGAAAAACAATTGATGCATTCTTTAAGAAAAAAGATGTAGCAATTCAGAAATTAGGACACCTGTGGCTGTAGAAACAAATGTTAATACTTCAATGCCTGATGAACATCCCTCCAAATGTCTAAAACTTCAATTTGAAGAGATAGATCGTGATCCAGGATCACGTAAACAAATATGTGAATTTCTTATCAACAAACAAGATGAAATTCGACGAGCTTATCTCATAGAAGGTCCATATCAACCTATAAATATAGAATATCCATACAATGATGATACTCATCGTCGTCGATTTCAACTTTCATGGTATGATTCACATAAGGATTGGTTGGAATACTCACCTTCAATGGATGCGATATATTATCTACCTTGCTACCTTTTTAGTAAGAAACCAATAGGTCGTCCTGGATCAGATGTATTCATTTCAAGAGGATTTAATAATTGGAAAAAGGTGAAAGATGGAATGAATTGTCCTTTAATTCGTCATGAAGGGAAAGAACCAAACTCCCCACATAAGATTGCTATGAAATGTTGCGATGATTTAAAGAATCATTCACGGCATATTGACAAGCTGATTGAGAAACAAACGTCAAAAGAATTAGAGAATAATCGATTGCGGCTCAAAACCTTAGTAGAGTGTGCTCGATGGCTAGCATTCCAAGCTTGTGCTTTTAGAGGTCATGATGAAAGTCTTGATTCAAAAAATAGAGGTAATTTTATTGAATTGATAAAATTCACATCAATTTTCAATGACAAAATAGCTAGTGTTGTCTTGGAAAATGCACCAGGAAATGCCAAATATACATTACCTACAATTCAAAAAGAGATTTTGCATATTCTTGCTAGTAATGTGCGAAATGCTATTCGTGACTAGGCTAGTCTTTCAAGCAAATAAAGAGGGTCTCTATCCCTTTGTTTTTGACATGTGTCCACCATTTACGAAGGACTCCAACATATTACAACCATGGTAGGTACACCTCCAAACTATTGGTATCTCAATAGTTTAACTAACACTCAAACCTAATAGCTATGCTTGCTATTAGAGCAAGAACACACATACTCAACAGGGTCGATCTTATACATTTTGGGGCCTTAGGCAAGAATTAAAATGGGCTCTTCTCTAATTCCACTTAAAATGCCTACAAAATAGGGTACTTTCCTAGTACTCCATGTCTTCAAAACAAACTTATCCAAATTATTTTTTTAAAAGGAAAATTATGACACTAGACTAAAAAAAAAGAAGTATATTAGAGTAATTAATATTACTTTTTACTATAATAGATAAATTATATAGATTAATGAGTATATTTTTTTTAAATATATATATAAAAAAAATAGTGTTTTAAAATATTCAAAATAAGTGGTTAGATTTTTTTTTTTAAGAGAACAAATTTGGTTATTCAGCAAATAAAACTACCTTTCTAGAACCTTCCCTTCAAATCATTTTTCCCATTCCCAAGCTCCCACCCATGTGGCCACCTATGCTCCTCAACTTTCCCATTGCATTTATTCTCTCATATATTTATTTATTACTTCTTTACAATTTAGTAAGTTTACAATGCTTCTTTTTTTTCAGTTCTTCAGACTCTCAACTTTGTCTTTATCTTCTTTATTCTCAATTCTTCTTTCTTTAGAGGTTAAGGATGATATTTTTGGGATAATTGATTTTGTTTAGACCAAAGGATTTTTTGGGGTACCAATATTTACAAGGATGTTCCAGATTTTTTTATTCTTTGATCACAAGGATGTATCAGATTTTTTGAAGTTTCATTTGAAACTAATTTTTTTTTTCTACTATCCCTTCTTTTTCAAAATTTTTGGGCCCCCTTCCACTTGAGGGCCTTAAGCAATGCACTAATTGGCCTAGTGAAAGGGCCGACGACCTTGATACTCAACAATCAAGAAACCTCCAATGGTAGCCTAAGATGGAAAGAGTGAGAATCTTATCAATTGCCATGAAAGGCATGGGCTTGATGGTAGAACTGAAAAATATGCTCCTGTTTACATTAAAAAAAAAAAAAAAAAAACCCTCTAGTTTTCTTAATATACAAAATGTTAGCCACCTAGGTTATCAGCACATTTAACAGGATTAACCGAGTCCAATAACATAAGCTTGTCACCAAGTGAGATATTTTAAAGTAATTGGATATACGTGGAGTCACTAGGATGTACCTGGCTTGTGTTGGTTGAAACTCCTCTTATGAGGTATGGTTCACATAAGGATTGGTTGGAATACACACCTGTGGACGTAGGCAAAATTGCCGAACTATAAAATATTGTCTTGTGTGTATGATTGTTTTTCTTTTGGCGTTTAGTATATTTATGTTACAACCCGGCCCCCATGTATATATTCCTGGCTACGCCCCTGGAAGCTCTGTCTTACCACAATATATAATAACATATATTGTCATGACTTAACTCATGCATTAAATTCGAATTAAGAGAGAGAGAGAATAAAAAAAGAAAAAGAAAAAAAAAAGAAAAAGACACCTATACACCGCAAAAGCTTTAACAGAATTTGCTCTACTATAGATAATGTCTACTCCAGCTTTGCAGCCGAACTTTGGTGTGAAATTATTAATGGCGATGACGCTAACCCTACGAAACTGTCCTTGCGGTGCTTTTTGCCTTTTTGACTATCAAATATCAATGCATTCACGTAAAAACAAAACTGCTCTGTTGTTGCGGGCCTCTTAGAATTTAGTATCTGTTTTTAGCTAAACAACATTTTAATTGCGTACTATTAACCAATCAAATCACTTGCATATGGCCACATTATTTTATTTACCTAATCTATTCCATATTTATCCTACTATTTAATGGGTTTGAAGTTGTAGATTCTAAAGATCTGTTTGGTTAGATGTTTTAGAAGTTTAAAATATTATTTTTAAAACTTAAAACTTTGTTTAATAACATTAACTTCTCATAACTTTTTTTTTTTTTTTTAAATGTTCATTTTGAATTCAAAATACAGTTTTCTAATAGTTTATATAAACACACACTAAGTCTAGCTTGGATATCCCTACTCACTTACAAGTTAAAACCTCCCCTTAAATCCACATTTTCAGAGTTTACAATCTCTTTGAGGGCGTTTGGCCTCCACGTTTGCGTCCGCGTTTCAGTGCATCTGAGTTTCTCTTCTTTTTTTTTTTTTTTTCAGCCGCAAAGGCTGACTTTTCCACTGTGAACAGTGCATTTTGTGCACTATTCACGAACCCACAAATACCACTTTTCAGCAACTTTTTAATTAAAAATGGGTTCCATGATACTATTTACAGATTTAAAAATTATTTTGCTACAGTGTTTTCAGTTTTCAGTTTTCAGCAACAATAAGTTCAATCCAAACTAACCCTTTATCTCTTGTGTGGGTTTGGATAGAAGGTTTAGTTGCGGTGCGTTTTCCTCCTGTGCGTTTTCTTTTTTTTTTTTTTTTTGCCGCACTTGTTGACTTTGGAGGACAAAATATACTGTGCGTGTACTGTGCGTGCACTGTTCACGCAATATTTAATATTAAAAGTGGGTCCCACAACACTATTCATACATTTAAAAATTATTTTGCTACAATGTTTTTAGCAACAATCAGTTTTTATCAACTTTCAGCAACAATAAGTGCTATCCAAACGGACCCCTTATCATTTTTTTTTTTTTTTAATTTAAACAAAGACAATCTTTCTTTTTTTTTTTTTTGTGTTTTTTCTACGTTCTCTTTTATTTTGAATAGAAAAATCTTTAGACATTCAACAAATTAAAATTCACTACAGATTTTCAATTCATAAAAAGAGATGAATGGATGAAAAATTATGGTATTAAACTAAAAAAAAAGCCTTATCAAACACTTGAGTACGTGCGATGAGGTCTGTAGCTTTAAATGTTATGTTGCAGAAAGTATACAAAATTTAATCAATAATTTAAGAAAAAGGTTGAAAAATGATGTAAGATTATGATCATGACCAAAACTACATTAATATCATGTGAACAAATTGGGTAAATTACGCTGTACTACCCAAAATTATACCGTATATTACACTTTTTATCTAAACTTTTTGAATGCACGTTTTGCACTCTAAACTATGATCTTGTTACATTTTGCATCTCGATGTTAAGTTTTCTGTTAACTTTGATGAAAGTTCAAAATTTAGAGTGCAAAGTGTAATAAGTAGTATAGTTTCAAGTGATAAAGTGTAATTTCTCTTTTATTTTTAAATGATTGAGAAGAGGGGCAATTAGGTATTTTCACGTGATGCCATATTTTTCCATTCAAGTTAACAACAAACTTAACGTTGAGGGTGCAAAGTATAAGGGCACTATCATTAGGTGTGCCAAATGCCAAATATTTGGCATTTGGCACACCAAACACCAAAAACCAATCCTCATCAGGTATTTCAAATCTCAAACATTTTACCACATCATTACAGTACTGTTTCAAATATGAGACAATACGAACATCAATACCAATTTTTTTTTTGCTTATTTTACCACACCGCTACACATATATCTCTCTCTTTATTTGCAACCTCTCTCCTCTCTGGTCTCCATCTCTCCCATTGCTCCCTATTTCTTTCTCACTCTCATTTATTTATTTATTTATTTATCTCTCACTCTCTTCCTCTCTTGTCCTCACTCTACTCCGTCAACTTCAAGCCACTGCCGTGCCGTCGATCTCACCTGGAGCTGATGCCTGCCAATCTTAGATCGGGTTGTGGGTGTGAGATTTTGTGGCTGTGGATGGGTCTCACCAATGCCGCCGCCGATATTGGTTGTGGTGGTTGATGTTGTGGTGTTTTTTTTTTTTTTTTTTTTGGTTGCAGCGGTTGATATTGGTGGTCGGTGGTTGTGGGTTGTGGCGGTTGATTTGTGGGTGTGGGTTGTTGGTGTTGATGATGATGATAGGGAGGAGTTAATATTTTATTTTAATGTGTAGTAAATATTATTTTAATGTATAGAATTGAAGGATAACACATTTGATGAATAAGATATTATAAAATAATGTGGTAAAATAATAAAGTAGGCTTTTGGTGTGTCAAAATGACATTTTTTATAAAACAGCTAATGAGAATGCTCTATCAATGATCATAGTTTAGAGTGCAATATGTGCATTCGAAAAATTTAGGGTGCAAAGTATAATTAGATGTATAGTTTTGTGTGGTTAAGTTTAATTTTCTTGAACAAATTTTCAGAAAATGTCACTGTTGCCCCAAATTTCTTTCATCTTACTAAGAGTCTATCCTCAATTACTCTTCAAATACCTTTCACCCGATTATTCTGTGACACGAAATATTAGTTGTAGTTGCTATTTGTTTCAAGTAACACCTATTAACTGAAAGATTCTATGGAAAAGAGAGAAGTTCTAATTGAATGACCCCAAGAAACACTATGAACTAACTCCAAAGTGAGGTGATATTTGACGGAATCTCCCACCTCTTCTTTTTTGATAGGAATTTCATCCACGACCTCTTTTCGTACCATGATTCAAGTAGAATTGAGATTGAGTTGTGGATTGTTTACTAGAGGCAAACATTGCAAGAGTGTGTATGTTACTTTCGAGTTCTCCAATATAAGCTTGTTCTTTAGATTGCGACAGAACTGAGAGTTGCTCGTAAGTAATAGTTTAACTATGGGTTCTAATTGCAGAACAAAAACAAAAACTATTTTACGTGCCCACTCTATATAGTGAATGGACATTGTTAAATTACCGATTGTCCTAAAAGTTTAAACTATTAAGAAATAATAAATTTAATTACTTAACCATAAGTTTAACAGACATTAGATTTAACATATTTGATAGAAGTAACAATGGCGCTTGTGGTTGTGAAGGAGTTATGGTGTTTGCATGGACTTTGGAGAAACATTGTTTGATGGTAGCGTAGTGGTGTTGGTATTCGAAGGAGAGGAAGCCGTAGATCTTGGCTGAGATACCAATAATGTGGCGTTTGGTACGGGGTAATATTTTAGGATTCCTAGGAATGTTTAAAGATTTCCATGTTTGGTTGCAAATCATGCTAAGGAATCAGATGCCAGGGGAATCTGGATTCCTCCCTTAAACCCCTCTTAGTAGGAATGTGGATTCCCTTTAAAACAGGTAGGAATCCAGATTCCCAAGGTTAAAGGAAATTGTATTTTTTATAAATTGACAATTTTAACCATTTTTTTAAAATGACTTGGTAGTTCACATTCAAATTTAAGGATAGAATGAGAAAATAAATAATTATTTAAGATTCTTGGGAATAAACCAAACATAGGAATAACTACATTCTTAGGAATGTGATTCATAGGAATCACATTCCTAGGAATCTGGATGCCAAGAGTAATGTAGATTCCACCGTACCAAACGCCACATAAAGATTATGGAAAAGGGAGAACTTCTACCCGAATGAATTGCAAGAATTTTGTTATTGCAACTTAATCAATACTATACATGACCTTTCATTAAAAAAAAAAAAAAAAAAAAAAAAAATCCTATACATGACATGTTCTTTATATATACGAACAGAGAGAGTAAAATATCTAATTAGCCGTTAAGCTCTAATAACAAACTAACAAATCTAACAAACGATTATTAACATGGGTTTAGTTATAAACAGCACATGATACAAGCATGTTGATCGAAGCTGTTTGTAAATACGACATTGTTTCTTTTGATGGCTTGAAGTATTGAAACAAAAACGATATCGTTTCTCTTATCAGTAATAACAACATTTAAGCCTTCCAAGTTCTAAATTATTAATTAGTAATAACAGCTATTCAATAAGAAAAGTAATTAGTAATTACAGCTATAAAATACCTGTCTCTAGGCACTGTAGGAAATATCTATACTATATATAAGAGGATTCAATTAGATTTTTTGTGGTTAAAAATATTCTCATTAATGAAGGGTAATTTCATTTCAAAATTGGATTATAAATGTCAAATAACAAATTTTATTTTTAATTGAAAAAGAGAATTCCTAAAATATAGGATTTTTTCCCTTCACGTTCAAAAAAAAAAAAAAATCTAAATTATAATAGATGTAAATTATTAACATTTACCTAAAAAAAGAGAAGTGCCTCTAAGCATGCAGCATGCGAGTGAATGCATGCTTAGAGGCTAGTATACTCTATGTGGAACCAGGTAATTAATTAAACGTGTTAAATGTAAAATTTTCAATTGATGATAATTTAACGAGTACACCTACTAATTAAAAACTAGGATTGCAAATAGTACACCTCAACCCCAATCAACACAATCGTGTAAGAGCTAAACTGTCAAGAGAAAATATTCTAATATAGACTCGTTAGTAATTCATTAAAAAAAAAAAGACTTAGTTAATATAAACACACAATGTATATAATTTTACAGGACATATTTATATATTTTTAAAAACATTCGTATTTAATATGTGAAATGAGTGAAGTATATAAACAATATTCAATAATGAAACGCGCCAAAATGAGTGCCCACTGGCATTGCCTAAGTGTTTATTAGCTATCAATTAAGTACCAAAAGAATGTCTACTTATTACTCCCTTTACCTCTTTTATGTGAACACACAGTGATCCAGGAAATAATAACAATAAATACTCCTAAAATGTGCACACATAGTGAGATATGAGGAGGGAGACATGTATCAACAAATCGCATGCGTAATCTGACTCATCGAAAAAACAACTCAGTACGAAACTTGTACCATTTTCCAGACATGGCAATGCATGATTTCATGAACTAAAGTATATATATATATATATATAAAAGCTCAGATTGCAACTAGCTTTATTTATACGGATCAATACCGACACCACAAAAGCTGTTTTTTCCCGCTTTAACAAGAAAATCTCGAAGCCCCAATAGCTGTTTTTTCCCGCTTTAACAAGAAAATCTCGAAGCCCCAATAGCAATGAAAGATAGTGAAAAATTCAATATCTCTACAGATTTGATGTTTCTGTTCCATCACAACTTAAAAAAAAAAAAAAAAAAAAAAAAAAAAAACCAACTTACTACATGCATTTTCCACATGTTGAATGGATGTGCTTTCTCTGTAACTTCTTCATTTTTTTTTTCTCCTCTAACTTTTCTTTTCTTCTCAGAATAATAAATTCTTCGATGACGTCGTGGCCTTTTGCACTCTTTTAGTTTACCTTCTTTCACAATCATGGATACTGATTTTCACCTCTAGTTGAAAAATAAAGGATCACTTCACTTTTCTGGGTCCAAATCCAATAATTTTCTCCTGTCTAGTTAATTATAATAGGTCTTGGTACCTGTCCATGTCCAGTTGTCCACTCACTGTATTACACTCTTTTCTGTCAACTACAACAGTGTTATTTATTTTGGTGTTAGTTTGGAATGTCAAAGAGTTAATCTACTCTCTCTCTCTAAACAATCAAGAAGCAGTAGGACCCTTACTTTCATTAACCACAAGTGCAAATAATAATTAGTTGATTGGAGTCACTATTAAGAATTTAAAGTACAATATTTACCTTGTTAGTTACATACGTAATTCAGGATTTGTACCCACAAGCTCATGCAAATAACTATAAGTACCCGTTTCAATAATATTAAGGGAGGGAAAAAGGTGGTAAAATTAATTAAGAGAGAGAGAGAGGCCATGCGTGCTGTAGTTTCAAGTACAAACTGATTAAAATCATGAAAAATCATCTTGGTTTATTTTGTTTTCGGGTTTAATGAGGCATCTTGAAGTATGAGTACTAAATTAACTAATTTCTAGGTGGATGTATTTTCTAGTCCACAGTCCACATCGCATCAGAGTTATTATCTAGTATATGATTTGACTTCAACGTATGACAGATAACTTTTTTTTTTTTGAGAAGCGACAGATTACTTTTCTAATCCTACTAGAAAGTCACCAATTAATCAGTTTGGTGAGTTAGGTTAAAGATTTACAACGTGTTCCCCACACTACATTTTTTTTTTTTTTTTTTGTATATGTGTAAAAGTACTACTTACTATTGTATTTCTATTATATTACTGTGATTTAATTTGGATTAGCTTTTTCTCAAATTTTATTTGTTAAATGTTGAAAAAAAATATAATTTTTTTTATAAAAAAGCAAAATTTAAAAAAATTGTACTTAAAAAAAAAAAAAACTGGGATTTGCCTTTAACCTATCAACATATGGCATATCCTTAAGAACCGATAATCCAGGAATGATAACTGTTCCTTTTCCTAGCACTTGATATCTACTCCCATCACCAAATTTCACAAAGCCACTTATCCCTTCCTAAAGTTCTTTGAAGAGAGACTTACCACTTGTTATGTGTGTAGAGCAACCATTATCAAGATACCACAATCATGAGTTAAAAACTTTCAATACAGTATGCACAACAAGAGACATGGGAAACGCATTAATTTCTCATTAAAACAAGCATGCTTCCTATTGGGAGATTTACACAATTAGGGGCGGCGCCACCTTAGGACCATCCT
Source organism: Quercus suber (assembly GCF_002906115.3). NCBI lineage: Eukaryota > Viridiplantae > Streptophyta > Magnoliopsida > Fagales > Fagaceae > Quercus > Quercus suber. Next base: position 1,034,660 of record NW_027069573.1, read on the forward strand.
GACCTGATTTTTTTTTTAAAATTTTTTTTATACATAATAATTTAAAATTTTATATTTATCTACTTTTAAAAATTTTTTTGGGCCGGAACACCCTGAATTTTTTTTTATGCCAATAAAATTAAATTTTGGTCCATAATTTGAGAAACTTAACAATATATTAGGGTTTTTCAAGTAAAAAGAACCACATGCTTTTATATTCTTTTAAGCCTATTCTACGATTTTACTTTTAATTTTTGCTTTACTTGACATACTGTCATTGTACAGCTACTTTTCTTCAAAAATATTATAATATAAATTATATAAGTAATTGGTCAAAGTCACATAAAATTTAGCTTTTTTCATTGTACAACTACTTTTCTTTTTTTTTTTTCTAATAATTTTGATTACAAAAAAATAGTAGTTTTAGTTAATTAATTGAATAAACTTAAAAAGTTACTTAATTTTTATATAAAATCAATTAATTCATTATATATATATATATAATAAACTTTTTATTTTTATGATTATAATTAAACATGTGATTGTCCATTCTAAGGAAATTTGATTAAATTTACATGAAAAGTGTCACTAAATATTATGTTTTTACATTTTTCTATCATATTATTATTAATAAACTTATTATATTTTTATTTATATAATTTAAAATTTTATTAATTAAATTATTTATGATGTCACAAGTTCAACCATCGGTTAGATCTTGGTCCGACCAAAAAACCAGTAACTAGTCTCTTTTCCAGTTAGTTCATTGTACTAGTTTATAAAATCATGGGGAAAAAAAAATTTGGAACAAAAATCTGGAAAAAAAAAATTATAATAAAACCACTAACAAGGCCCAAACCAAATGCCAATAGAAAAGCCCAATACAAGATCAATCTCACATCAGACTAAAACTATTACTACTTCAACACCAACACGATTACGTTTTTAATTCAATAGATATTAAAAATAAAAATCTTCATTGCCTCAGTGCCTCGCGGATTCACAAGTCATTAAACAATTTAAACTAAAACTAAATCAAACCTAAGGGATAAAAGGAAATAAGAAACTCACTTACTTTCCCCAGCCATTGCTGTCCATCCTTGTTCAGCAGCACTAACAACAACCATAACTAAATTCCACAAGTTTTATGTTGTAAAACTTTATGTATTTGCGTATTTTTTTATTGTTGTTAGTACTGTCAATATATAAAATTTTTCTTCTTATTAGATTGTGTAATTTATGCTTGTTGAGAAACACCTTGAAAAAAATTCCTGGAGACGCCACTATTAACACAATTAGGTGGAGTTCAATTTTCTTTCCAAACAAGCAATTTTGTCACAAGGAGCCATATTCTCTTCTTTATCTCTATCTACCAACAAATTTGACTCAGCCAACTTTTCTTGCAAAAGGATATTTTCATTTTCAATCTTTCTCGATCTCATGATAAATTTTTTAGCATGTTTATTTGATGTACACATAGGGTCATTTTCACAAACATATACCGTTTCACATCCAACACTCTCCGTGACAATGAGGTCAAGTATCACCATAAGAAATGAATTCAAACACAAGTACACCAATGCTATGATACCAATTGAGAGTTAACGTAATTTAGACCTTGATATTACGTCTATTGCCAATTTTAAGCTAACTATTGAATTAAACTCAAAATTTTAGAAGTAATTATCCAATTAACATTATCATAGACATGACAGAAAAACCCAAATAAACAATCACACCCACAAGAATACTGAAGTATTTACAGATAGAAAAACTAGCGAAATGAGCGGAAAAAGCTCTCTAGGGCTTATAACACCAAAAATCCATTAACAAGAATAGTTGTAGTACAAATCACAAAACCCTTCAAATTAAATGATGACCAAGTATCTGAGCCTTTAGCTCATGCTAGCAAATGATTTCTCTAACCTTTTCTACTTGTTAGTCTCCGGATCTAAGAATTGAATTGCAAATCGTAAAACCAAGACTTCTTGGTCACTCCAAGGCCTCTTGGAGATTTCGAGTATGCTCCAATGATTTTTGTGATGATTTTAGGTTTTCCATCGTGCAATTTGGCAGTTGGAGAGGGAGAAGGTAGAGAGATGGAATAGGTTTTAGCTCTAGGGTTTTATGAATCTGTTTAGCTCTTCAATATGGGAGGGTGGCTAATCTTGGCTGTGACTACTACTTTTCACATGTTTTTTCATTAGGAAAATTCTTAACTTACATTGTAGACACACAAAATGTTTACAATATTATATATATTTGCAAAAAAATATTTATTTATTTATTTTTTCTTTTAGTTGCTGGTTTGGTTTGATTCAATGCGTTTGAAAATGCATTTTTGCTTGGAAATTCTCAGTGGATAGGTATGAATTTTGATACGGCTTTATACGTATTAACTATTGGATACAAGACGAATAAAAATCCTTGGAAGACCATCAGTACTTAAACATAAATTTTAGGTGACCTGCTAAATATATATGAACTGATTGTTTGAACTCGACCATTTTAATTATATGAACTCTAAAATGCTTAAAGAGCAGCACAAGTGCGCAAGATGAAAATTCTCCGAGTTCATCGTCATTGAGACCAGGGAATAGGAATTTTGTACATTTAAAAAAGAAAAAAAACTGAATTACGTACCTTCACCATTTTTGACACAATGAAATGGGAATCACAATCTGGATTGCGTTTAGCAGTATAAAGTATAAACAGCATTAGGTTTCAACTTTTGATTTCACACACCCACCACACCCCCCACCCCCCCCACAAAAAAGAAAAAGAAAAAGAAAAAGATTTGTATTAATTCTTTTTAATGACACGAATTTTGTTAGAGAGACCGCGAAAAACCACTTAATAATGTACAAAACCATTCAGTTCACTTGATAATAACTCTTCGAAATGGAAAAGCAAAACATCATTAGGAATTTAGGACAAGCCTCAGTAACCACTTTCCCACAAAGATAGAGACTGTCGGCACAATTATCAGGCAAGCTTTGGTTTAATTAACAATGGTGAATAACTTGTTTTTTTTTGCGGGTTAAACAACGGTGACTAACTTAAGTTAGCAACAATGAATGTAATTAACGATGTTATGATGTTGGGCAGGATAGCACTTATCCAAAGCTGAAAGGAATGACAAGATGGATCAAAAAAAGGAGATGTAGGATTGACTAGGTTTGTGATTACAAAGCCAAAAGCTAGACACACTTTGACACCTTAGTTCGATGCAACTTGAAATTCCGGAGACATTTCATGTAGTGCAGTTTGGCTAACATGTAGGTCCATGGTTTTGACATTAGCTTCACCACAAAGTACACGCACGAAGAGTATCAGTGTCTTTTAATAGATGATTGTGAACATATGAAAGAAGGGGACAGTGTCTTTTGAGTTCTCTTTTCAATGGGATTTTCTATGTCTTTTGCGTTACTTTCCAGGGAAAGAGAAGATATGGTGGCCTAGGGTCTAGCAAAGGTGGGGAGCATATTAATATACCAGTTCAGAAGTAAACATAATAAACAGGTTATATTATGATGTGTTTCCATCATGCTAGAGGATACGGATGATCTAATCTTCCAATAGGTACAGTAAGATTGTTTTTCTATATGGGAAAAACGCTAACTTGTTTAGATATTGCAAAATAATTAAGGTGAATATGTGTATGGCTACCCCAAAAACTATTTAATTAAGAGAACAGATAATAGAAAAGGGAGGGATGGTGTTGGTGTTGAAATTTGAAGGCTAGGGTTTTGGGAGGGTATGGGTCCCTTTCTATTCGTGGTTCTAAAAAGAGAGAGTTTGTTGTGTCTTCCTGATATTCATCTATATGACATGTAAGGGGAACACATGATTGCCTCTTTGTTTAATATCCTTTTGCTTCCAAATTAGATTCCCTGAAAGGTGATAAGTTAAATTGATTCATAGACTTAGGTGTCATGGTCCTCCCTTCGACAACAACCCATGCTTTTAATTAAATCCCAAAAGTCTTATTGGAAAAATATAAAACTGATAAAATCCAGAAGCCAGAACACCCCTATTTTTTATTTATACTTTTTATTATTTTTTTACTGGAAAACAAAATGTAAGGAAAACAGTGCCTCCACTCCTCAGTTTAGCACATCCCTGGTCTCTTTTTTATTTTCTTCTTGTTATTATTATTGTCCAAGATAATCTTTTGAATAGTACTCAAAGTTGAGTAGAAATCAATATGGCAGGCAAAGTTATCAGAAAGTTGAAAGGATAACATAATAAAGCAAATAATTTAGATACATTCTGGTTATAATGGTCGGGTTTGAGATGACTAGACAAGGACCTATCCTCAAATCCGACCATGCTGTAAAAAATTTTGAATTCTGCCTATCATGAGGTTTTAGAAAGAAACCAGTTAACCAACCAGAAGTTTTCCTTGTGATCGATCCACATGTCCATGCCTTTTACTTTAGGGATTTAGATCTTGGTTGATTAATTACTGAATTAGTCGATCATTAAATTCAAATATGCCAATATCAATTTTCATGTAAACAACGTAAGCATTTAATGGAAAATTAAATAATATGTCACCAACTGCACAAAATCAAATACATTGAAGACACTACCGTGCATTCTTGACGCAATGGTCACTTCACAAATATAAGTGTTCGTAGGGTATGGGAGGCAAATGTTAAGATTCAAGTTTTCAGAAGGGAACTTCACATACATATACATTTAGATTATGTTAGAGTAAAATTTTTATATTGTAAAAAAAAAAAAATGAAAACAACAATTTTGTGACATAGAGAAAACCAATGGAAACTATTCCAAAGAAAAAAACATCATTGAGGAAACCTTTTCTAATGAAACAAACCCACTATATAGTAAGAGAAATTTTACAATCTTAGGAAAAACCGTTTCATAGACTCTACAACCCCTAGACAACTTACGATAAAAACTGTTCACTACACTAGAACATTAGGACTCTTCAATTATATGGATTTCCTCCACGGATGATGCACTTGTGATCATGACCAGAACCTTCAATCGACTTCAAGAATATTTTGAAGTTTTTCTTCATAGTTGCAAGTATGTGGTAGGTGTTATGGCTTTCTAGCTTCTTCACAAGCTGATCTTTATATCAACTTGAATATCTCTAGTATGGTGAAATCAATTGAGATAATCTTGGTTAAAAAAATCTGGCCAAGTAAAATAAGATTTCTCTCTTTAAAAAAAAAAAAAAAAAACTCTAGGATCAACTTATTATGTCCATTTTGTGTCCTAAGAAGTAGGGCTCAAATTGGGTTTGAAACATACAAGTTATTAGGCTTTTTACGTTGTTGATTTGAGCACTCGTGGGGTCGAGAAACAACCTCATTGGGTCGAGGTGGAGTTAAGAAGGAATTGAGAAAATAGAAATTCCTTTTTCTTTAAGTCAAACTTGGTTCTTTGTCTTGGATTTAAAAATACACATTCTAACTCAACAAAACTTACACTTTGTCTTGGATTGCCAACTCTGAACCTATTGGACCTAACACTCCAGTTAAAAAATAAAAAAATAATTATCATCATCATCAACCTAATACAAAACAAATTAAAGAGGCAAAAAAAAAAAAAAAAAAAAAAAAAAAAAAAAAAAAAAAAAAAAAACTGGGTCCATTAGTAACACTTATGGCTATGAGTTAATTAATACTAATGGAACTCATTTTTTGCCTAATTTTTAGGAACATTACCCAAAGTCCTAGAATTCTAGCTAGTGTTGGGTATAACATATAATGCACGCGTAGGATTTCTTACAATTTATGGGATCTACACACCCACAAATTCTACATGTTATAAGATATCTAAATAATACAATGAATATATGAAACAATTGTTTAAGAAACATTTCTTAATCACCAGCGAGTACAAAGGGACTTGTTTCTAGCCTAAAGGGAAAGAAAAAAGTTCTTAAAACATTTGATAGAAATCCCATTTGTTGATTGCTTCCACCAACAAGAAGCACAGGCTCGATCTTTCTGGGCTCAGTCTCCTACAATCAAAGTCTCTGTAAAGTCATACAAGGTCAAGTACTAATGAAGATATCTACAGTAGCCTAGTTGATGGAACGGTGAAGAAGATGGTAGATGATCAAACCTCATTTCACTAAGAGGCCATAGATTGTAGAGAAAATGAAAATATTTCAAGGGAAGAAGCTTGAGGTTGATGGAGAAGAAAGCGTATGGGATTTGGAGGAAAAAAGGACTATGAAGAATAGAAGATTATGGGTAAAATCTAACATTGATGAGATAAAGATAAAATATAAGGAGAAAAGTTGACCATGATAGTACTAAGTGAGAAAGATAGACAAATATTTTAGAGATGGTAGTTGAATGTGAATAAAAAATTAAATTAAAATAAGGATATATAAATAAAAAATTAAGTTATATGTATAAAAAATCTAAATATATATTAAGTAAAATATGTATATTTACGTTTGAGGCGGTTTGAGGTGGCACAAGATGGGTTGTGGTAGAAAAAAAATGTCCTTAGCTACCTTGTTAGTTGTTACCTCTTTAGGGTAGGAAATATTCGCACCGAGTAGAGTGAGATAAGGTGGGTGAAGTGGGAGGGGCGATTTTTCCAAATGATTTAATACTTTGTCAAATGAGGTGGACTCGAGCTGATATATTCATTTAGGGATTACTAATGACCTCCCACATGTATCGATTTACATTATTACAATCTTTAGCTAGAAAATAAGGAAGTGTCAACGTCAATGACTTTGGAGCAAATCTTAAACCCATTGGATCGACCTCAAATTACTTTTGCAAATAAAGATTTGCCACTTGAGGGTACCAACCATCCCAAGGCTCTCCATGTAATGGAGATAGGAGGTATAAAAATCCCACTGTTGTTAGTCGATGTAGGGTTTTTCCTAAATGTATACGCTCTTAAGATGGTCACTCAATTGGGCATCAATGAAGATAATAAAAACCGTTATGAACATACAACAAAAAAAATATTAGGGAAGTATTGGTGTCCTTCTAAGCAATGTGTAAAGTGGCCCTAATGGAATCTTTGACAGAGTTCTTCGTTATGGACCTCACCGCCAAATACAACCCCCTTAATAGGATCGACTTGGATGCATCAAGTAGATGCCATCTCCTTGACAGTCCACGAAAATATAAAACTCCAGAGAAAATGAGGCATTTTAACCATCCATGGAAAATTGGAAATATTGGTACTAGTCAATAAAATAAAAGAATATCCCTATGAGTTTGAGTTTTGTATGTTTGAATAGGTGCGAATGGCTGATATGCAAGGGGAAAGGAAGGAGATTTTGGGCTAAGAATTTGTTGAGCATTGCAATTGCATGGTGGCCCAAATGATGAAGGAAATGAGCTATTTCCTAAGAAAGAGCCTTATTAGAAGAATTAGCGTGGCGTAGTAGTTTTTCTTGAATTCAAATCCCAAGGAAGTAGAAAAGAATTTGGGGTGTGATAGGTGTGCCCCACATGACCAAAAAAAACTTGAAGATGTTGGGTGGGTAGCTTGTTAAGGGAGGAGAAGACCACGCCGTTGTGGCTTTTCTAAGCCACGGTTTGATGAGATCACCAAAGAATTGTGGCTTGGAATGGAACCTTCTTCAATGAAAGCCTAGCTTTTGAGGATCAAACTGAGGAAGACCAATTGAAGAATGAAGAAGAAGGTTGGACCAAGAACCTTAATGTTGTAGCTCATGTAGTGGTGAAGTGCTAAGACGGGTGTACTTACTATTAAAAATAATAAAGTCCAAAACCCTTCTACCTTATCATGGTTCCCGACAAAAGCCACAAGCAATTGGACTTTATTTGAAAGATTTTTCTTATTTTGCAAACAATTTTTATAGTGAAAATTTTGGTCATCTATATGCATCCATGTACCAACTTCTTTTAATAATGAAATGAGTCACTATTTTGAGTGTTTTAATGTCCCCTTATTCAATAAAATCTTAGACATGCACGAATCCCTAATGCTAAAGATTAGATTCATAAATAACAAGAAGGAAAAATATGCAAATATAAAAAAAATGAAACAATGTAAAATTATTTGGGAACTAAAGGAAATTCCTAAAAGTTACTTATTGGCTTCACATTATTTCAATAAGAACACACCAATCCAATCTCCTTGCTTCAAGAAATCTTTAATTTTTTTTGGCTTGACCTACAAAGGCATGCCCAGTATCAATTAATTAAGAAACCACTCAACACCATTCCTTACATATCCCCCATGTAAAGCAAGTGAAAAAGATGTTATAGAGGATAAACCCAAAATGAATATCAAGATCAAGTAGAAGACCAGAAAGCTTTTGAAAGTTGAATTTAGTCTAAGACTGAATGAATTAGAATTTGTCGCTAATTCTAGTGCCAAAAAAGGATGGTCAGTAATCTGTGGACTTCTATGTTTTGGTTCACTTTGGGTCTGTAATTAATAATTATAACTTAGCTTTTTTATGCAAGTATTTTACCAAAAAGAAAATTGAGGAAATTCATTAGTGCCACCATAGTGAGATTGTAGAACTGTGACTATTAATTTTGTAAATTATTTCACTATTCAATTTAGTTTTGCTATTATTCATAGGTCTCATTGTACTTTCACCTTTATTTATAGTACTTAGCGATAATTTTTCAATTTCAGCAAAATAAATAGTATCTAAATACACCATAAGTTGTTTTTTTAGCTAACGATGTTTACGTCAATTCTTAGTGATTTTAATGGACTTTTTAGGATTTTAATCCTCCTTCTCACTTAATTATGATACATATAAAAAAATGTTTTCGTAATATCAAATTCCATATTTTCACTTTCTCAAAAAAAAAAAAAATCTGTTTTTTTTTTTTGAGAAAGCAAATTACTGATTGATCCTGTGCCCAGAAATTTTTTGTTTTGTTTTTCCTTCTAAAATCATGCCCAAAATAGGGTGGTTTATAGTTTCAAACTTTTAATTATGATGCGGAATAGCTCAAGTAAGAGTATACCAGTATTTTTATTTGCACTGAGACTAGTATTGTGTGGTTTATTTCCTGAACAGGCCCAGAAAAACTTTAGTGGATCGTGGGCTCATGGCCGAAGTATAATTTATACATGGTTTATTTATTTTTAATATTAATTATTTTAATTTTTAAAAAGATTTAATTTAAACAAGTGGACATAACTAACCTTCGGCCCAATCCTGCATTTTAATTAAAAAACATAAACTATTCCCGTGCCTGTTCTATTGGGCTAGAAATGGGATATTAGATTATTAGGCCTTATTTCTCAAACCATATCCACAATAAATTTTGGTTTTTTTATTTTATTTATTTATTTATTGTATTAGTCTACCAACTTGTGGGATTTTAGCCCAAAAAGATAAAGTAGTTTTTTTTCTTATATAAAAATTTTGTCCCTAGTCGGGTGAGTTGAGTTTGAGCTGCTGGGGTCGCAATATTATGTAGCAGCATATATATAAGATAAGTAGTGCTAATTATTTCAAAAAAGAAAAAAAAAAATGTTCACGGCTGGGTCATGGCAAGACCAACTTGGCAAGCAACAATTCAACGAAGACAATTTTTTTTTTTTGGTTGAGAAACTACGAAGACAAAGACAAAGTTAACCTGCAGCAAGTTAATCAAGTTCCATGAATTAGGCAAGTTGTTACCTGCTATTTACCACCAAAAAAAAAAAAAAATTTGAAGGAAAGAATTCTCAATCAATAGCCACCTAAACAGAACAGACCTTTAAAATAAGAAAGTCAAGGAGCAGGGGATGTGTAGGCAAATTTCCTAGGAAAATATTTCTCTTACCTTTTGTAAGAAAAGCTAGCTTGTCGACCTCTAATATAAGTGCATTGACATCTTATAACGGACTCTTTTAATATGTATTTATTCTTCATGCCAAATCTACAAAGCCAATCCAAACCAATTCTCACTATATGGCAAAAGAACAGCAAAAGTTTGAATTTCCTCCTATGAGCTAAGTCTAACTTCTTAGACTTTTAATTTGTGAAAGGGTGCTGGGCCTAATCGCACATAAAATTAATGGGCCAACTTTAGTTGACTTGGACGGCAGATTCCAGAGAGAAAATAGGCAGAACTAGTCCCGACCATAACTTGGCATAATGGCTTAATGACAAATACGAAGTGGGATTATTGTCAAAGCCCCTCCAGTTGGCAAACACAAAACAATGTCTCTCTCTCTCTCTCTCTCTCTCTCTCTTATATATATATATATATATATGAATTTACCAAAAAGAAAAAAGAAATTGATAACAAAAAAACCTTTTAGAAATATTACATGAATCCACCTACAATTTGGACGTGGTTTTAATCTATCATGTTAAGTTACAATTTTTCCTAATCTGTCCATGACAATTTAACTGGTACAAAAATTACAAATGGAACCATAATACACAATAAGTAAACGCAAATCTCAAATTAGTGCCTAATCACTAACTAGGAATACGAGCATGCAGTTTAGCAAACAATTAGGGTCTGAATTTTCATTTTGTACAAAATGATTTTGTTGGGCTTTGTGGAGCCTAGTTATGTTTGATCTAGTTTGAGGACATGATTCGACTCGAATAATGTTGCGTGGTTTTTAATGGGAGATTTTTTGAGGCTTAGTCTATGGAACGGAGGCTTGGGCCAACAAGCCCTTGGGAAAATTTTTTGGCCTGTTTTGTAGCTCATTGTAAATCTTGTGCGCAGCATGTAGAAAACATGTTTTGGTGATTAGGGTTTTGTTGTTGACATTTTGTAGAGTGAAAAAAATTGTACTATCGCACTTTGTATTTTTTCTCTGATAATAGTGAAATCTCTACAATTCTGTGGACGTAAGCAAATTGCTGAACTACGTAAATACTGTCTTGTGCGTATGATTATTTTTCTTTGGCATATGTTTTTTCTATTTTTGTTTCTCACAGGTTGGAAATTTCAAGTCAATTCTCTACAATTGGTATTAGAGCCACGAGTTAGGTTTAAGTGGGAGCAATGGCAGAGGAAGCAAGAAAGGCGTTTGAAATAGAAAAATTCGATGACACAGACTTTGGATTCTGGAGGATGCAAATCAAGGATTATCTTTATGGGAAGAAGTTGCATCTATCGCTTCTAGGGGAAAAACCTAAGACTATAAGGGCTGAGGAATGGGCTCTTATTGATAGACATGTACTGGGAGTTATCAGGTTAACTCTGTCTAGATTTGTTGTACACAATGTTGTAAAGGAAAAGACTACAATAGATCCAATGAAGGCTTTGTCTGGTATGTATGAAAAGCTGTCAGCAAATAATAAGGTGCATTTGATGAAGAAACTGTTCAATCTGAAGATGGCAGAGAACGCATCAGTAGCATAATATCTAAATGAATTTAACACTATCACAAATCAATTGTCGTCTGTAGAAATTGATTTTGATGATGAGATCTGTGCACTGATCTTTTTGGCTTCTTTGCCAAACAATTGGGTAGCAATGAAGATGGCAGTAAATAATTCTACAGGAAAAGAAAAGCTGAAGTACAATAACAGACGAGATTTAATTCTGGCTAAGGAGATTCATAGAAGAGATGTAGGTGAAAGTATAATTGAGTTCAAACTTCCTGAGGAGGTTTAGAGCAGTAAAAAGGTAAAGTTTTCACATTTAAAAATTTTTGGTTGTGTTTCTTATGTTTGTATTGATTCTGATGCTCATAGTAAACTTGATGCAAAGTTTAAAATATGTTTTTTCATTGGCTATGGTGATGAGAAATTTGGCTAGAGGTTTTGGGATGAACAAAACAGGAAAATTATCAAAAGTAGAAATGTGATATTTAATAAATAGGTTATGTACAAAGACAGGTCAACTGTAGTGTCAGATGTTACAGAGATAGATCAAAAGAAATATGAGTTTGTCAACTTAAATAAATTGACTGAAAGTACTGTCCAAAAAAGAGGTGAAGAAGATAAGGAGAACATAGATTCATAGGTAGATCGGAGTACACCTGTAGTTAAAGTTCGTAGATCTTTCAGGATCATTAGATCTCCACAATGTTATTCACCCGCTCTAAATTATCTCCAATTGACTGATAGTGGTAAGCCAAAATGTTATGATGAAGCCTTGCAGGATGAAAATTCAAGCAAGTGAGAGTTAGCCATGAAGGATGAGATGGATTCCTTGTCGGGGAATCGGACATGAGAACTAACTGAATTGCCAGTATAAAAGAAGGCTTTGCACAACAAGTGGGTATACAGAATAAAGAATGAGCATGATGGTAGCAAATGTTACAAGGCCAGATTAGTTGTTAAGGGTTCTAGCAGAAAAAAGGCATTGACTACACAGAGATATTTTCTCCAGTTGTGAAGAGGTCAACAATTATACTAGTAGTGGGAATGGTGGCTGTAGAAAATTTACATCTTGAGCAGTTAGATGTGAAGACGACATTCCTTTATGGTGACTTGGAGGAAGACATTTACATGATTCAGCTAGAAGGGTTCATTGTTCAGGGATAAGAGAATTTAGTCTACAAATTGAGAAAAAGCTTATATGACCTAAAATAAGCTCCAAGACAGTGGTATAAGAAATTTGACAATTTTATGCATAGAATTGGGTTCAAGAGATGTGAAACTGATTATTGTTGCTATGTTAAATTCTTTGACAATTCTTATATCATTTTACTATTGTATGCGGATGATATGCTCATTGCAGGGTCTAGCATTGAGGAGATTAATGATCTAAATAAGCAATTTTTAAAACAATTTGCAATGAAGGATTTGGGAGCTACAAAGCAAATCCTTGGTATGAAAATCATTAGAGACAAGGCTAATGGTACATTGAAACTTTCATAGTCAGAGTATGTGAAGAAAATTCTTAGGAAGTTCAACATGAATGAAGCTAAACTAGTGAACACACCTTTGGGTAGTCATTTCAAACTAAGTAAAGAACAGTCACCGAAGACAGAAGAAGAAAGGAATCATATGAGTAAGGTGCCCTATGCCTCAGCTATTGGCAGCTTGATGTATGCTATGGTGTGTACAAGGCCATATATTGCACATGAAGTGGAAGTTGTGAGCAAATTCATGAGTAGGCATGGAAAGCAGCATTGGGAGGTAGTCAAGTGGATTTTGAGATATTTAAGGGGTTCATTAGATACATGTCTTTGCTTCACAAGTGCAAGTTTGAAACTGCGGGATTTTGTAGATGCTGATTTTGCTTGTGATATTGCTAGTAGAAAGAATACTACTGAATTTGTATTTACACTGGGTGGTACAGCTATATCATGGGTTTCAAATTTACAAAAGATTGTTAATTTGTCTACTATAAAAGTTGAGTATGTTGCAGCAACTGAAGTTGGAAAGGAGATGATTTGGCTACATGGCTTCTTAGATGAATTGGGTAAGAAGCAGGAGATGGGCATTCTACACAGTGACAGTCAGAGTGCAATCTTTCTTGTTAAAAATTCGACTTTTCATTCAAAGTCGAAACAAATACAGATAAAATACCGCATTATCCGTTACCTTGTTGAAGATAAGCTGGTAATACTTAAGAAGATTTGTGGATCTAAGAACCCGACAGCCTTGTTGACTAAGGGTGTCACTATTGAGAAGCTGAAGCTGTGTGCAGCTTCAGTTGGTCTTCTAGCATAAGGATAGGAGGATAAGTTGCAGGGATGAGGGATTGTTTTTTGGAGGATTGCGGTTGATGTTGGTGATTGAATTAGTCTCCAAGTGGGAGATTTGTTGGGTTTTGTGGAACCTAGTTATGTTTGATTTGGTTTGACGATCCGACTCGACCTGAATAATGCTGCGTGGTTTTTAATGGAAGATTTTCTTAGGCTTAGTCCATGGAGCAGAGGCTTGGGCCGACAGGCACTCAGAAAATTTTTTTGGCCAGTTTTGTAGCCCGTTGTGAATCTTGTGCGCAGGATGTAGAAAACGTGTTTTGGTGATTAGAACTGTACTACCGCACTTCATATTTTTTTCTTTGATAATAGTGAAATTTCTGCAGCTCCGTGGACGTAGGTAAATTGCCGAACCATATAAATACTATCATGTGCGTGTGATTATTTTTCTTTGGCGTGTGTTTTCTCTATTTTTGTTTCTCACAGGTTGAGAATTTCGAGTTAATTCCCGACAAATTTATCAAGGATTTGCAATGGAAGATCTCTCAAATAATAATAATAATAATAATAATAATAATAATAATAAAATTAAAAAAATTAAAAAGATGGTAAGTAAAAGTTAGTTCACGAGGTGGCAACAATTGGTTGCGTGGTTATTGATCCCTTGTAAATGGTAATAATTAAGTTTAGAATGGAAATGGTTGAAGGTAGTTCTATTCAAATCAATCACGGAGGTGACTTTTTCTTGTTACTCTTCTATCCTTTCCTTTCCTTGTAGTTATCTCTATTCTATAGGACTAGAGATCTCGTTAGTTGTTAGTGATTCATAGATTTTAACAAAAAAAATTTATTTATACAAAAAGATAATTTATTCATGACATTGATTGAAATCAAAATTATCCAACTCACCTTGATCAAAACAAGCTTAAAATAAAGTAAATAAAACTTAAAAAATGGTGTCAGTGTACAATTCCACTTGTTCCAACGGCTAGAGACTTAAAAACAAAAGAGGCGTGCAAGTTCCACGCAATGCAATAGACATATATAATTGTATAACGCTAACAAAATATAAAGCTTATTGATCTACGTTTCTGTACATTATGTTGTGATCCATTGGATTAACTTTATAATATATTTCCTTTCTGCTGATTGGACTAAAAAATAAAACATTAGAGTAGGTAATTGCTAACTCAAATTACAAATTTTTTTTTTCATCTTCTCACTCAGAAGATTAGAGAAGTGAAATTACTGCAGGAGAGGAGGCATCCTGTAATGCCACTATTGGTATAATCCCATCTCGTTAAAAAGGCAGAAGATTAGCAACATGATTGTAATACATTACGTATAAATTATTTGATACTCAAATACCCAATTGCCATTTACATAAATGTCTGTATTTTATTCCTCAAAAAGAGAAGAAAAAGAAATGTCTGTATTTTCTAATCAATCTCAACATGAATAAACACTAAAGAACATGAACAACAATGAAAAGTCAGAAAGGGAACTCCACACCAAGGCAATGTTTCACTTTACAAATGTCAGTTTAGTCACAAATAAAATCAAGATGCTGTCGTTTCGCCTCACTCTGCCTTGTAACTGCAAAATACTGCCCTGGTCTCGTATGAAATCAGCAATGATCAAAATCTAGCTAGCATTCTTGAGCTCCTGTTCCAAGGCCTCCTCAAGCCAGAACTGAGACTCTTCCATCAACTCAGGGCTGAGTCTGAACATTAACACACAAAATTCCATCTGATTTAGTGCACCATCACCGTCCAAATCACCTTCCTTAACCATGCTCACAAGCTCGTCTTCCTTCAAGTCCTGCAGACCCAGAAGCCTAGAGTTCTTCCTCAGGCTCTCCAAGGTGATTACCTCCTTGTCCTTGTCCATCAGCAACTGAAACCCATTACACAGCTCCCTTATCAGCCCCTCACCACCAAGCTTGTCAGCCATAACAGGTAGCAAATCTTCAAAAACAGCACCTTTGCCAACTCCTGCCATTGTTTTTTGGGATTTAGAGAGAAAGAAAGATTATCAAATAAAGATTTGGATGTAATTGTTTATGGATGAGGCAAGGAATTGAGTCAATATTTATATATATGTGGAAAGAGAAGAAGAGAAGGGGTTCTTGGAAGGAACATGGGTATGGTTTCCCAATGGATGACAGCACAGGAACAAGCGGTTAATTACTGGTCGGTTTTGATTCTTTGAGGTTGCAATTGCCCCCTCACTTTCTCAGAAGTTTGTCAAGGGTATGCTCGTCATTTCGCAGAGTTTAATTTTTTTGACTTGACCCACGGATTAGTATTAAGAAGTGTATAATTTGTCAATTTGGCTTTGATCCATACACGGATACACCATACTCCAGCTTTGTCGGAGGATTGGCTATAGGTTTCGGGTAAAACTTGGCTTGTGGGACTTCAATTCATTGAACCCATTGTGACGATAAGTTGATGGCACATAGTTAAAAGTAAATATATGACATCGTCACAATAACATTGTAATAGAGTTCTGAACCCAAGTTAAGTTCATAAATTTTCTTACATTAAATCATTCATTTTATTTAATTATAAAACATGTGACATTTAAAAATAAAATTTATAGCATATGTGACACATTCAAATAAAAATAAGAGGAAATTAGAGTATTTAATTAGAGTGATCTATTTATATTGAGTTGTATTTTTCTTCCTCATTTGGGAGAACTTAAAAAAGAGTTCAATTAAAAATAAGAGGAAATTAGACTATTTCTAAACTTGGTTGGATGATAGTTGTTCGAGGGTATAACTGTTAATTTAGGAGAGATTGATCTCTACTTGTTTTGACTTTTAGGAGAGTTAGTTTGGCCCAAGTATTGGCTATAGGAGGGGTACTATGCATTTGGGTTGACTTTAACCTAAAGACTATGTTCACATAAAAGTTTACGAAGGTGCCCAAAAGTGTAGGTCGGCTGGGAGTTAGGATGAGGATGACACGTCTGGGTTCACTTTCATGAAAAATTCATGACTTATGAGAGAAAAGTTACAGGAAATTTGGAGGAAGATGCAAAATAAAAAAGGCATTGGATAGCCTGATAAAGTGATAACTGTCATGAAGTAACTTCGGGTTATTGATGAACTTCATCGCTAAGAAAGTTTGTTATAATATTCAAGCATACGTACAAGTACAACTTTTAAGATGGATAAATGGGTAGGACATTTTAAATAATAATAATAATGATAATGGTTAAATATGGTACTAGTACATTGCTTGATTGCAATGAAGGTTCTCTTTTCTTGCTAGCTGCGTTATGCAATTTTGTTAGTAATGGTGACGCCTCTTTCTATTATGATAAAAACTAGAATACTCTCTCTCTCTCTCTAAAAAGATGGGAGTTTTATATATAAAGCATCAAATATACAAAACAGAGGACTTATATATATATATATATGTTATTATTTTAATATCATCATTTATCATCTACTACTTAATAGTATAAATGTGAGTTTCAGTTAGCTTAACTGGTAAGGTTTTTTATGGTTGAATAAAAGATTTACAAGGAGCATACACAATAAATTATGAAACTCTCTAAAAAAAGAAAAAAAAAAAAAAAAAACTTAATGGTATGGGTTATTTTCACACAATATAAAAAGATTAAGGATTAAAATAACATATTTTAGGGACCTTTTTTAAACATGAAACAAAAGTTAAGGATTGAAAGGGTAATTAAACCAAAAATAAAATTTAAAATCTCATTCTTTTCCTCTTTCTCTCACTCCCACATTTTACCACCCAACCAGGCTGTTGCCGTGTTGCGCTATTCATGAAACTTCTTTTTCTTTTCTTTTGTTCATTTCTTTCTTACGAATTTTGGCCAGATGATAATTTGGGTGTCTCGCTGTCTCTTTTGGTTTAAAAAATGACCTCCAAATTCCAGCTTCCATTGACTTGGAATATTGCTTTTGATCGATTAAACCCGAACAAGCAAAATTACAACAAAAGTCAAAAGTAGTGCATTCAATTGCAGAAAGCTATGTGTGAATGTGTGTTTTTTTTAATTTCTGGAACCTCTCATGTACTGCCAAAATTATAACTTACAGAGCATTTCCAGTTTAGGAAAGAAAATAGGGCCAAATAAAAGTATAAGACAATCAAAGTAAGAAAGAGATATGAATGAAGCCTAGACTAGAGTGGTCCATAATATTCCATAACGCGTAAGGCTACCGCCCACCATACACATACTATTTTTATTTTTTGGCCAGGTGGCAGTCACAGTTATTGTTTAATATACAATTTCACGGGTTACAAACGCATGGATAGCCTGATTCAGATTGGGATCTTTCACGGATTGCTTGTGAGCACATTGACAATTTCGATGGCTATAATGTACAAATCTAAATCTAGTTCTAATTTTGTCAACAAGTTTTTTTCCTCGGAGTCAAACAACTCCCAAGGTCAACACAGAAGGCAGCTTCCTGCATTTTTTTCCCCCACAGCATTTTAGAAGTTTCTGTTCTCAAATTATCTTTCACATTCATCTTATTTCTACAAAAGAAAAAAAAAACTATATTTCATATCTGCGTCTGAACTAGATAAATTAATCAAGGTGTACGTAGCCTCATCCTTTTTTTAAGTTTGGGCATTAAGAAAATTGTTAAAGAATTAATGTGATAGCCGGCCAAAATCGAAATTCAACTTTGAAATTCTACAGTCAATTTTAGGAATCCATAATATAATTTTCTGAGCTTTAACTGATGTAGTACAAGTAAGTATTACAATTGATGTAAGAGTGATATGTTTCTTTGGGGTTACAAGTAATTAATTTCCTTAATGTATAAGAGGCAATAAATTTGACTATCATGTTAAGAGTAGAAAATAGGAGATCTCCTTTGGAAAAATAGCCTAGTCAAAATGAAGGCATTAATTTTGCAGCCATTGTGGAAGCCACAATAGTTTCAATGTTCACACAGAAATATACAGCTCCTCGCTGTATATAGAAAACCACAGGTGAACAATAAAGTTGCTTGAAAATGAAGAGTGAATGCATTATTATTATATATGTTTATGTCGATCTTTCCTTGTGAGTGGCAATTACTTGTGCTATTAGTCTTGAGGGTTAGCAACTTCAGATTCTAAATCATATTTATGCCTAGACTGCTCCAGTTGGCAATGTGAAAGAACTGCCGTTTTTGTCATGTATATATGGCAATGTGAAATACTAGTGAAATTACAACAATGGAATCGTGTTCCTCAATAGAAATACTGTGCGGAAGTGGGGATGGACACCGTTAAGGATGTTTCTTGTCCATTGAGCATTGTTGTTTGTTAAGATATCGATATTCTTGGACCATGTTACAGACTTACAGGGAACAACGTGTATCTTTATATCAAATGTTTCGAGTACAGGATGGGCTCCAGGCCCAGGCCATTTAAGCACTTGCTTAGGAACCCAAAATAATTGTAGGTCAAAAGTTGCTTTCTCTAGGGGAAAGGGAAACAATAAAAAAATAAATAAAAATAAGTGGGCTGTGAGCTCTATTAAGCTTAAAAATTATACCTGAGTATAAGCTTTGATAGCAGGTGGACCCACACATCAATGGGCCGCACCTAGTGTGAGAGAGATGTTGTAAGAGCATCCACAGCCGGAATGCTAATCTCATCCTATTTTACCATCTCAAAAAGTCACTTTATCAATTATACAATACCATTTTACTATACATCCAGCATCCCAACTTTTATTTTCTTATCCTACTTATTAAAATAATATATTTACACATTAAAATATATTATCCAACAAAATGCACTCCTCTCACAGAAAAACGCAGCAACCCTGTTCCAAAAAAAGAAAAACCCAGAACCCACCTTGCCACCACCACGCCACCGGCCAGCAACCACCACCACAACCAAACTCACCACCAACAACAACCAGAACCCACCTTGCCACCACCACGCCACCGGCCAGCAACCACCACCACAACCAAACTCACCACCAACAACAACCACAAGAAACAACCACCAAGAGGAAAGGAAACACAAAAAATTGCCAAAAACTACCACCACCGATCGAGGAAATTGCCAAGAAACACAAAAAAATTGCCAGAAACACACCAAGAAGAAAAACCACTTCAAACCCACGCTCGAGGAAATCACTTCAAACCCACCACGCCGACTCGCCGAACTCCATAAGCCACCGATCAGCAACCCCAAGCCACCGATCAGCAACCCCAAGCCACCAATTAGCAAACCCAAGCCACCGATCAGCAAACCCACCCCGCCGATTTGAAATCCAGGCCGTCGAAAATACTCTATCACTGATTTGAAACCCACGCCGCCGATTTGAAACCCACGCCATCACCGATCAGCAAACGCCATCGCCGCCACGCCTTCAACGGACCTTGCTTCCACCAATAGTGAGTCAGAGAGTGAGAGAGCGTAGATGAGAAAACAGAAAGAGAGAGTTGAGAAAGAAAGAAACGTCTCAGCCCCAGAGACAAAGAGAAAGAGAAGACAGAGGAGAGAGAGAATAAAAGTGATTAAAAAATTTATACAATTGTGCTACAGTGCGATTCTACATGTAGAATCGCACTGTAGCACAATCCTAAATTTTTTTAGGATTCTTCAGATTTACAATCCCAGCTGCTGACTCTTTTAAGCTTAAAATGCCAAAATTTCCTTAGATTTAGCATTTACAATTTTCACTGCGGATGCTCTAATATAGCATATTATCTCCCATTCACCATCTAAGAGTAGGAGGTAAATTTTTAACTTTTTAACCCCACAAAAAGTCACATTATTTATTTTAACTTATTATTTCACAACACACGCAACATCAATATTTTTATTTGTGGTGGGCCTTTTTTGTATTGTTGGGCTTTGATCTCTTTTGTTGTACTGTAGCTTGTGGGTCTAAGGTAAGAGAGTTGGGGTTGACTTAAATGAGATGCACTTTAGGCTAGTTTTTGCACAAGTTGAGCCACCCTAATATAGACGAGTTCTAGCAGAGGCATTGCGGGCTGAGTGTACAGCATGCCCACAGTAGGAACAACTGTTATAGATGTTATAGCATGAGTACAGTATGGCAAAATAACTAAAATGTGAAACAAATAATTTTAACATCGAAATAAAAAAAGGTAACTTAATAAGGTTATGGTAGAATAATGCAACAAATGGAAATAACGCTACAGCAAACAGTTTAATAATTGAACAGTAAACTAATCACCCAACAAGCATAAAAGAAAAACTTGTCTGCCAGAAAAGTAAGCTTAGCTTCTTAGTAGATGCGGGTCCAAGAAGGAAACCAATCCTCAATGTGAGTAACCTCAAGAAAGGCTTCTGCCATAGAAGTTACGCACTTTGGAAAAAAGGTCCTAAATGGTTTAAGCTTCAATCATCAATCTCTCAAGCAGTGGATTTGTCAAGAGGGAGAGAAAAAGATAGTCTATTGATGCATGCTTATATTTTTACAACTTATGTCTCTCTGATTTTTTCGTATATTCTTTTCTTTTCTCTTTATTCTTTCTTTTCTTTCTTTTTCTACCTCTTCTTCCTTCCATTCCTTGTTCCCCCTTTTTACTGTACATAGCTACTCCTTTTTATACTATTTGCCATGTTAGGATTACCATTTTTACCCCTCAATTGATTTTGGCTCCTTATGGGTGTCCTTTCAAGATTGCCCATTGGCTTGCCGGCTGCTCAGCTACGACCATTGCTCTAAATGTGTTGGTTGCATTACTCTCCATTTCTAGACAAAATTGCTTGTCTTGTTTCTTACCTCCCTATGTTTTTCACTTCCTTCACCCGAATAAGGATTAGGTCTCTCTATTACCTACCTCTATGGCATGCATCGAGTAGTCTCAGCCCACATTTACGTCTTTTAGGTGAGATGCCATCCCAGTAGGACATCTCTCTCCAAAGAAGTTTGAGCGAGAGCCCCAAAATAGACCCCTCTTTCTCTTTATCGCCAAACCACACTCTCTGAAAACCTTGACCTGTAGGCCACCTCCCATGTATTGGCTAGGTACAAATAGGTGGTGCCCTGAACCTTTGTGTATGCTCCACTCTATCTGAACTTTGTTTCCTTCTGGCCTTCACACCATTTCTACTACCTCCATGTTTGTTTTATTCTTTTGTACGTGCAGGTTGGTGTTTATCTTTTGTGGTGTGAAGGATGTGTGGACTTTTGGGCTCATATTCCCCGCCTTTTACCCCGTCTTGGATTGGGGGCAAAAGCCCTCATCTTCCTGCTAAGCCCATGTTTTCCTTTTCTATGTCTATGGGCTTTTTGGTTATTGACCCTGTTATATCACTTTGTCGTGCTTGCTATAACTTTACCTTTCCTTTTATTGCTTGTTACCCCATGGGCTTGTGGACTAATGCTCTTGCTGTGCCAGCCCACTTCTTCATCAATCTTTTGCTTAGGACTCCCTAGGCCTACTTTTCACATGTTTACCTCTTTTGGGCTTTGCTGGGCAATGTTCCTATTGTGCCAGCCCATTAATTTATTCCTCGGGCTTCCCCGACCTATTTACTTCTTCTTTACCCTTTTTACTCCCATGGGTTTTTTGTTAGATTTTTTGGGCTTCCTCGACCCAATTACCATATCTTTAACTTTTATTACTTTTTTGCACTTATTGGCCTTTAAGCCAACCCATTGAGTTTACCGATTCATTTCCTGGGCTTCCTTGACCCACTTACTTCCTTTTTATCTCTTATTATTCCCATGGACTTACTACTTCATTCTTTAAGCTTCCTTGGCTCATTTACTTCTTATTTACCTCTTTTTTTAATTCTTGTGGGCCTGCTGGCCTTCAATCCTACCATTTCAGCCTGCCGGGCTTGTTTTCTTATTCCTTTACCATTTTTCCCTTTTTACATTTTCTATATTGTTGGGTTTCTTCTGCTGTTGGGCCCTTTGTAAAAAATGAGCATCAACACTATTTTTTTTTTTTTAGCTATTTTATTTCAATATTATTTTTTTATTCTTCCTCATCTCTTTCCCTCTCTTCTCAAATAGCAAGCAAGCAATAAACCCACAAAACACCCTCTGCCACCACCACACCATCCAGCCACTCAAAACTCAAACTACCAACAACCACCACACCCAAAACCCAATCACACCCAACAGCCACCAACTGCCACCATGTACAACCCACTACCAAAAACCACCACACAATTCGATCAATGAAACAAACCCACAGCCAAACTCACAAAACTCACAGCCATAGAGAAGAAAGAACGGTGAAGAAAGAAAAAAAGAAAGGGAGAAAGAGAGGCAAAGCAATAGAGAAGAAAGAACAAAGAAAAAGAAAAGAGGTGAAGATAGGAAGGAGATGTTCAGGCAATGACCAAAAAAAAAAAAAGTGGGAGAAGAAAAGAGAAAAAGGGAAAAGTAAGAGAGAGAAATAATAAACTATATATATGTGTGTGTGTGTGTGTATTTATACCTTTGTGCTACAGTACATAGCCAAAGATGGCTATACATTGTAGCTGAGAAGTTATAATTTTTGGCTTTGGCTCCACTAATGGAGCCCTAGTTTTGTAGTTGGTGGTGCTAAAAATAGCAATATAACTTTTTAGCACTACCAATAATAATGCCCTAACAAGAGTACATGACCCTCAAAATTGTAGATCAATAAAAACCCAACACAATTGAAATTCTAAGTTGTTGTTTTTTGTTGTTGTTGTTGTTGTTGTTGTTGTTGTTGTTTTTGTTTTTTTGTTTTTTTTTTTTTTTTTTTGTTTTCAAAAAGAAAGAAACTTGATAATGTACTGAATCATCGGTGATGATGTACTTCTCCTAACGGTTTAAAATCTCAATTTTTGTAACTAAGTTTCCCGCATGGTAAAATCTTTAACATAGTTACAAAAAAAGAATTTCCTCACAAAAAAAAAAAATAGTTACAAAAAAGAAAAGAAAAAAAATTATATAATGTGCAACATCAAAATCCAAATTGAAAATTTGATGTCATCTCTCCTTCACCTTGCATTGTCTTAAAGGAGGTAATTTAAACTCAGTTTTTTTTAATAAATTTTTTTGTTAATTTTTTTTTTTGATTCATGCTATCTAATTCTCTATATGAAATTAATTTTTGTTTGGTCAGTATTAATTCATGAAGTTATGTGTTTATATTGTATTGCTTGAGCAAGTTGAGGCTATTGTCATGTGATTCTGTTGTTAAATAAAATTGCTAAATGTTTTTGGTAAACTAGAGTATTTTGTTCTACACTTTGAATTTTAGTAAAATATAATTTTATATTATTAATAGCGTCTGTTTTGTTTGTAATTTTTTTAATAAAAAATTATAACTGTCTACTAGAAAATTTTTAAATTTGATATTTAATAATAAAAAAAAGAGTGAATAATAAAAAAAAATCAATTGAATTTGTAATAGGATCCCTTGATAAATATGTTACTAACAATATAAAAAATATAACAAAAATAGTAGATGAAAATATCACAAATTAACAAGAAATTCATAAAAAAAGACTTTGAAGATGATGAATTAATAAAAGGGCAAAACTTAGGTACAGTACTTAGATGTTGTTTATTAAGTTTCCTTTTTTAAAATTCATTCATGTGGCGATTTAACTTAAAATACACTTCCATTTCATGAGAAAAAACTACATGACTGAATTTTAAGAGGGTGTGGTGGGCCTTCTGTGATTTTGGGATGGACTGCCTCCTGTTGTATTGGGCCCAAGTCTTCTGGATAAAGGAGTCGGGACTAGTCTAGTTGCAACTCATCTTGGTCCGGCTTGCACACAAGCTATGCCCCATTTGCTGAAACTTTTGGTTACATGCCCATGGCAGGCGAAGTTGCTATAGAAAAGTTATGGTAGATAAATGCAATAAAACAATGATAAAAGAAATATGTTTCTTGTTAGGCAAAACAAGTAAGGGGTACTTAGTTAAAACGGGGAAAAAGAACACATTATAGGTGATATTGTAAAGATAAGATAAGAAACAATAGCAAGAAGTGATAAAATCAAAGAATGAAAGATCAGTTTGCTGTGTTCAATTGTATTACGGGGCTGAGGCCAAGGAGAGAACCATTTCCTCAACGCGGATAACCTCACAGGATAATCTTGCCGTAGAAATTATCCACTTTGAGGGAAAGGGCCTGAATGGCTTGTGCCTAAAACGAGTTTTTTATCCTCAACAGAGGGTAGGTTTTTAGAGGGAGAGAAGGGATTAGCCTATTGGTGCATGCCTGCCATTCTACACTTTGTTTCTTTTCTCTTTTCTCGCCATTTTGTTACTTTGAATCTTTCCCCCTCTTTTCTTTTCTTTCTTAATGCTTGCTTATGTGGTGTTATGGTGATAGTGGTGCTATGATTCACTCTTAGTGGTTGCTATCGTTCCCGTGACAATACTGTGCACGGCGAGGGCCCTTTATATACTGTATGCCTTGACTGATTTTACCATTTTAGCTTTCAACCACTTTTGTCTAGTTTCGGGTGTTCCTCCTAATCACCCGCTGGTTTGTTAGCTATCCAACCATCACCACTTACTTGTGTTGGCTGTGCCACTCCCCATTACCAAACAAAGAAGACTATTTTGTTTGTTTGCTCATCGTGACATTCTCTCCTGCTATCCCTCATGGCATGGACCTAGTGGTTCCAACCCATCATTCCTTCTTTTGGGTGGTATGTCATCCTAGTAGGACATCACCCCTAAAAGAATATGAGCGAGAACCCTAGAATAGGCTTTACCCTTCTCCTCTCCGCCAGACCATATCCTCTCTTACCTCTGACCCATGACCCACCACTTTTGTATTGGCTGGGTACAGGTTGGTGGTCCCTGGGCCTTGCGTGTGCTCTACTTCCCATGTACACCAAAAGCTTGTCAGCTGCTCACGCGCCTGCCGTGGTCTGGAGGCTTGTCTGTGCATTCTACCACTCATCCTTGACCTCTTATGGCGTGAGCTATTTTGTGATTTTCCATTCTTTATTAGCTTGCTCCTATCAAGGGATGGGCTTTGCTTGATTGTGGGTTTTCCCCCGTTTAGTCCATTCTTTGCTCCTTCCGCAATCTTGTTGCCATTTCTGCCATACCACTCTGCTATTCCTGCTGTGGTGTTATTAGACCCGTGCTTGCTGGGCCTCTCTGGGCCTGCTGCCTGTTTTTCTCTCAATGACTTAATATGGTCATTGGACTTATCCTTATGCTACTTTGGGCTTTTCTTGACCCATTACATTGCTTGTGGGCTTCTTTGTCCCATTTCTTTCTTCTTGAGCATCCTTGGCCCATTTGCTTTCCTTGGGCATCCTTGGCCCATTTTCTAATTCTGCATACTCATGGGCTTTTACTAACTCTTTTGGGTTTTCTTGGCCTAATTACCTTATCCTTCATCCTTGGGGTGTATGGGCTTTCCATCGATCCCTTACTTTTTTACTTCATTACTTCGGGCCTGCTGTGACCTATTCTCACTTTTCTACATCACATAACGCCCATGGGTTTACTATTTCTCTCTATGGGTTGTTTTAGGCCTGTTTGCTTTCCTCAAGGCTCATTTATGTACTTTATGGGCCTATGAACCATTGATATTGCCATTCGGGTGTAATAGTTTTTCTAACAATCCATTAACTTTTCTCTGCCTATATTGCTGGGCTTTTGCCTGTTGTTGGGCCTCAAAATGAGCATCAATAAAGGAAAACCTAAGAAACAACACTTAAGGTACTCTACCTTAGTTTTTTCCTTAATAAAATAGAAAAATAATAATGAAAATAATCATAATGATATTCAAACATATAATATAACACTTATTAATTAAGTAAAATTTTTTAAATGCTTGTATCGGTTACATAATTTACTATTGAAGTTGTATTTTGTTCTTGCTTAATTTTTGTGAAAAATCATTATTTTATTATGGCCCAAGAAAATATCCTATGGGTTTGGGTCAGTCGCAAACTAACTTCTAGGTTTTTAATTTTTCCTCATAACTTTTTAAGATTTTCATATTTGTGAAATTGACCTCTCCATCTTAGTTTCATCAATTTTGACTAACAAAATGTGGTCACGTCACGTGCATACACGGTTCCAAGGAGAGTCTACCGTTGTATATATGACATGCATTGGGCTATAAATGAACTAAGTTATTTATGAATAACTCGAGCTTGGCTCGGGAAGCTTGTTTATGTTCGTTTGTTTAGAAAACAAATCAAGTTCAAATCTTAAGTTTAGGCTCGGTTAGTAAATGAGTCAAGCTCAAATATAATAATGTGTTCGTGATCAAATTCGTGAACATGATGACTCGTTTTAACTATATATAATGTTATATTTTTATATGTATACTTGTCTAAAAATATATTTATATATACTTAAAATTAGATTGTGTGAGTTTGTTAATAGGTTCATATGATATTAGATTATTATTTGTAGCTTATTGATTATATAAACAATCTATTCATAGTAAAATTTATAGAATTATGAAAAGGTAAAACATTTTAGTCATAGTTTTATAATATATAGAAAAAAGAATAAATCGTGAATAAACTCATGAACAAACTTGAACATAAAATATTATTTGGTGATGAACTCGAGCTCAGCTTGTGTTTGAAAAAAAATTAAATGAATAAGCTTGAACTTTTAATACTTTGCTCAACTCCAACTCGTTTACACCCCTAGATATGCACATACATGCTTATATGTGTATGTGAAGGTATATCTAAGTTTTGACCCATACTAGCAGTAATTCTTTGCTTAATGTGGTTACACTATTATTGGAATTCTAACTCTGGACTTAAGCAACACTTAGGGCCCGTTTGGATGCAGCTGAAAATTGAAAACTGAAAACACTGTAGCAAAATAATTTTTAAATGTATGAATAGTATCTGGGACCCATTTTTAATGAAAAAGTTGCTGAAAAGTGAAAATTGTGGGTCCGTGAACAGTGCACAAATGTACTGTTCATTGACAAAAGTCAACAAGTGCGGTTACTGTTCATTGAACAGTAGACGCACAGTACCGTGAACAGTGCATTTACAGTTGAAAAGGTGAATTTATACGGCTGAAAGCAAAAAAAAAAAAAAAAAAAAAAAAGGAAAAAACGCAAACGCAAAAAATAAATGGGCTGCTCAAACGGTCTCTTAATCCATTAAATTGTTAGTTGGGATACAAATTATATATATATATATATATATATATATATATATATATATACCATAAAGCATTCCGGCTATCATGGTTGACTTTGAACTTGAGAAAACTTTTGCTTTCTAGGAAAACAGGAAAAGTTCACATAATTAAGGACCTTACTTTCGATTTCAAAATCAAAGCTAGATGACTCAAAGCTCGATACACGATGCTCTAGTATTTAGCAAACAGTGACAATATTAAGGGCAGGGCCGGCCCAAGGGTTTCAGAGGCTTAAGGGTAAAACTTAGAATAGAAAAGGTACCTTAAAAATAATATATTTTCAAGTTATGGATTGAAGAATGTTCCATCAATCATATATTTTCAATAGGGTATATCCTTATAATAAAAGATTACACAAGAAATGCACTTGAAAGTTGAAACTTTATAACATTGATGAATGAGAGAAGTACAAGACTAGCTAGAAATTTAACCTCAAGAACTATCGCCCATCTTCTAAAGTGACTGTTAACTCATTATTAGAGAACGTTTCAGGTTTACTAGAAGAAGAAGCTTTGCTAGAAGGCAATCGCCTAACAATAAAAGCTGGTTGTTTAGGGGTTGGAAGAGTTGCAGTTTCACTGCCAAGCATGAAAACAACATTAGACATGGTTGGACGATCACTTGGATCTTCTTGTACGCATAGCAGCCCAACATTTACGCACTTCAAGTATTCATCTGTATTGCAACTTTCGCATAGTGTCTGTTCTATTAAATCCAGTGCCTTTTCTTCTTTCCATGAATGCCATGCCTGGAATCGATTCAAGAGTGAAAGTGTTATAAAGTAGAGAGGATGACCATACGGTTGATGGGTATGAAAAAAATTCAGCAAACTTACGTAGCCTAGAAGACTCAAAGCATGTTCAGGTTGATAAAATCCTGTATTCCTTTTGCCACTAATAATCTCAAGCACAACAACACCAAAGCTAAAAACATCTGACTTCACTGAAAAAAACCCATCTAAGGCATATTCTGGAGACATATAACCACTGCATTAAAAAATATAAAAATAATCAGTGAATCAGGTAGGTGAATAAATGATTTTTTTCCCAAAGAAAGCTGGAGGATTGAATAATGTGACAGAGTTTGAGATAGCAGGATTTGATTATACAATCTGCATTAAATTAAGCTCTACATAAACTTACTATGTTCCAACTACTCTGTTGGTGTTTCTTGCAGTTTCTTTGCCTCCAAAAATCCTTGCCAACCCAAAGTCAGAGATTTTTGGGTTCATCTCCTCATCTAGTAGAATATTGCTTGTTTTCAAATCTCTATGAATAATCCTCAATCTAGAATCTTGATGAAGATATAGAAGCCCACGAGCAATTCCCAAAATGATCTTGAACCGCATGTCCCAATCCAATAACTTGCATAGCTTTCGATCTTTGAAGATCAAGATTTTTTTTTATTACAAGTACATAACATTATTAGTTAGCTTTTAATCACTATTTCAGGCAATCTTTTATATTTTAAGGATACTATACCTTGTGATAAAATGCATTAGAAATTCAATGTAGAGACTAACCAAATATAAAGGAGTCTAAGCTTTTGTTGGGCATATATTCATAAAGTAACATCTTTTCATCTCCTTTGACACAATAGCCCAAAAGTCTAACCAAATTCCGATGTTGGAGTTTGGCAATCAGCACAACCTCATTTTTAAATTCTTCTAGACCTTGCCCAGAACCACTTGAGAGCCTCTTCACAGCAATTTCTTGCCCTCCTGGAAATTTACCCTGATTTTGGAGTTCAATATACACCTTTCATTGTTAACTAAGAAAAAGGTGAAACTCAATCTAACAAAGTGTAAAGAAATGAATCATTACCTTGTAGACAGGACCAAACCCCCTTGTCCAAGCTTATTTGCACTCGAGAAGCAATCTGTGGCAGTTAGTATGCTTTCCAAATCAAAAAATGGTACATCTATGCCTTTTGCATCATTTTCTTTGAACCGGCCTGATTCAATGAAGTCTTTGACACGTCTTTCATTGTCGTATACATGAAACACAGGACTTTTCTGAGCAATTTCTCCATTTTCTGATTTCAAATATATCAACTGAATTACTCATTTGTGGGCAAGTCATGTTAAAGAAGACTTGAATTTAGGTAATTTTGGGTAAAATAAGCAATGGTTAATGATTACTAGTTTACCTTGTCTTGTGCCGATCCTTCTTCTCCAAAAATAGATACAAATAATAGTAGTTGAGAGAATAATTAGGACAATTACACTTGCAAAAGCTATTGCAATAATCAGTGATAGGGGCATCTTTCCAGTTGAATGTCCATCCGTTTGCTTGAAATCACCAGCTGCAAGAATGAAAATGAACGTCTCACTTGTATTCAATCTTTGCCCAACAAAATCCATATTGGCAATGACACTGACCTTGACAGCATTGGCCTAATTCATTCTATCCAAAAAATAAATAAATAAATAATGAACATTATTGCATACTTTTACTCAGTAACATATCCTTACCTTGAGTACAATTCAAGCTCAAACTATCCCATACAAAGTTTGATTTGCAAAGGCACCTCCTCTTCCCATCTCCAGTAGAATTGCAAGTTGAATTTGGCCAGTCCTTGCAGTCTGTAGGTGAAGAACAAGTTGGCTCTGGTGGTGGATCCCAACCAATCTCAAATTCATCTTCACCTTTAAATGATAAGTCAGAACTAAAGTTGGCCTGCCCAAAATTGCACCAGCTGATCACTTTAAATGGTGATGACCGGTTGAACTGCAGAATTTTGTCTTGTAAGCTCCTATCCCCACAATTATTGGCGTCTTTTATTTGGACGATGAACTTTCTTTTTTCTGGATAGATATTTGTGACGCGGTAGGTGCCACCAGGTGCATCAAAGCTAACTTGGCCTGTGGTGATGTTGCAGTGAAAATTGAAGTACATTGGATCACCACATTTAGGTCCAGTGCTAAGGGGATAGGGAATCATGTTTGTGCCACAAGTTTCACAATTTCTAGTAGTTGATTCTGCAAAATTAGAACTTTAGAATTCAGAAACACTAACCAACAAGCTTTGTCTTAATTGCTATTTAAAGATTGACCATATTGGTGATGTGTTTCACTTGTCAAGCGTATAATACAAGCATGAGGCTATGGATTCTTTGATATAAATCTGACTGAATCTTGGAAACATATCATTAATATATAGATTTTAAGTTCTAAGGTGATGTTATATGAGGCTAGAGCCCATTTCAGCTGATTTGGCCTATTTAAGTCCTGTCAATTCAAAACCTAATGACTATCAATTGATCATAATTACACAAGCTATTTGGTCATATTTGTCAAATAAATGAATTGGAACATTCCTAGGAACCAAACGAATTACTCAATTGGGTAAGAACAACCTTAGCCTGATATATTTACTACAAGTTTAGGGGTTTAGACATGACTTGTGGTGAACTAACTTAATGCCAATTACTCCAGTGTTTGGAATGACTGAGTAGCCTCCCTTCTGTCATTAGGAGTGGAGGATCACCCCTGGTTTTCAGACATCCTCTGAACTCAATGGAAACAACAAAGCAAAAATCTAAGCCTGAGAGATCTAATTTAGAGCAGTTCCTATATCAGTGACTTTCTAATCTTCAAATATACCTTAATTACATCAGCTAAAATGTATATTTGGCAATCATGAACTTTCATTCATGAAACATTTACAGATATGGAAAAAGTGTTACCTGTATCAGAAATTGCTACTCGGACAAAAAGATTTTGGCCACTGTCATACTCCTCCTGAAGATTGTTGAGCTCCTCTGACCATATCCAGCATACAGAACTGCCAGTGCCACCCCGCCGTGTGATGTTCGATACTTCATAAGAATAAGCCTGGCAGCGGCAATTATCAAGGCACTCTATTTTGCATTCCATATCATTTTTGGCATTAAATTGAGTGTCTGGATTTCCAACTTTCATCATCTCTAAGCTCAAGAAAATGTCACTCTCAGTATTTTTGCCACATAATATTGACTTTCTGGTGCAGCCTCCTGAAAAATCTCCTCTATTCCAGCTCTCCAGCAAGCTAGGCTTGAAACCAGGCAAACAATTGCACATTATGTCATTCTTACTGTCACAACTAGCGAAATTTCCACAAGCATTGTAAACACTGCACCTGTCCCTGGGCTCTGCCCAAATCAATGACCAAATCCTCTCAGTATCCCACTTCAAATACTGAAGTTGGCCCGAAAAATTCATTACTAGCCTCGTATCACTGTATAATGGTGATGCGAGATATGGCATAGAAGACTCATTGTGGACTAAATTCGAGGTAAAGTTGGATAGAAAGTAAAATAAAGCAGAGGTCATCTGATCAGAACTAATAATCTTACCTGAAACTCCACTTTTCCAGAACCTTAAAGACCTTTTCCAGATGATGAACTGGTTCACTTCTTCTTGATCTTGCCGAAAAGTGAAGTTCCCAGGTGCTGGATCATCATAACTTTTCCATGAAGTCAATGCTAAACTTGCATCCATTTTCATGCCTGGAATAAATGTATCAGTTGGGTTTTCAAAACTCTGCCACACAACTCTCTCTCTGAGATTTTCTTGTTCCACATGGCTCACAACCAAGTTCCCAGTATCCATTAGCTTTGCTGTCCTGTACATAGGTGACGATGTCTCCATGTTTGTCCACCAGTAAGGCTTGCCACTTCCATCCAATACCTTTAGATTTCCATCTTCCGCAATGGCAAAAACACCATCGGTACCTAAAACTGGGTTGTCTCGATTGGCAACCCACACAACAGTTTGTGGATTCGACCTGTAATACCATATTCCAACATATCTTCTATTGTCAGAGCTTCCACTAGGAGTGAAAAATCCCAGTTCAAAATTTTCTCCTGCTGAAATGAGAGTATTGCTTGTATCATCACTAACCAATCTGCTAAAGGACATGTTATCTCTAGCGGAGCAAAACAAAACGCATGAGAAAAGTACAAATGTGTACAATGAGAAAATGATAGGAAGTAGCATGTAATTTACAGACCAAGTAATGATGATGGTTTTTCTCATATTCTTCTTTTGCATACCGTTGTAATCAAATCTAAATTGGTTAGAATCTTGTACTTATCTAGAAAGCGTACAGTGGTAGCTAATCATGCAGTTTCCATAGGTCTGCTGGTGAAACATGGATTTTGTTTCCTTTCCGCGAAACTGACTTACAGAGTTGTTTTCCATTATCAAAATTGCCCCCACACAGTAACTTTTTGACTGATAAACAGTGTCCATGGAGTTCACTGGGACGAATGGGTGAAATACATAATTGCATAGGACAAATTACACATACCACAACCACATCCCTGTCGGCTGTCACCCTTAAAGCATAATTGTGGATGGTGTTTATTTCACACCACTTATTGCACACAAACATATATACATTTTTTCCAACGACTTCGGTTCAAAAAATTTTGAACTGAGATCGTGACTTGAAATGACAATTTCAGTGCAAAATGTGTGGGTAGGCTTGCATACAATAAGCAATATGAACTAATATTTATATAAAAGAAGGTACATTCATATTGAAAAAGAAAATCATATGTGAATAAAGTAATAGAAAAATTTGAGTAAAAAACAAAAACACTTTATTTTACATATTGACTGACATTTAGAGCAATGCAGAATATGGGATGATGTGTACTAGTTAAATAATTGGTACCCAATTTTCTAGTCGGAATTGACTTGATTTAGAGCTGATTTAACATCTTATCCAAGATTCACTTTATCAAAAGAAAAGGAAAATGCAGCACTATTCCCGTTTGACATTTTAGCTTCATAGACTTCACAGGGCACAAAGAAGTTATGCAAAGGATGACAAATAAATAACAAGGAATTAGCGCGTGATGATGACTTGGGGACGAATGGCACTAGCAGAAAGAAGAAAAAGTGACCCATAATGAGCCACAAATTGCTCATTGAATTGAACTCACACAGTTCTCCAATTTCCGAGACCAAGACTGAGCTAGCTCTTTACCTATCAACGATTCTTTCATTCTGTTTTATTTGTGCATTAAACCTATAACTAGATTCGAGGAAAAACAATACCAATAAGTTGAAGTTTAATCTAACCATCAGAATTGTCATATTTATTTTCTCTCCTTACATAACCACACACGATTGAAGGGGAATATGATACAAGGTCGTAGACTCGTAGAATTTAAATAAAGAA
This sequence comes from Quercus suber, assembly GCF_002906115.3. Classification (NCBI taxonomy): domain Eukaryota; kingdom Viridiplantae; phylum Streptophyta; class Magnoliopsida; order Fagales; family Fagaceae; genus Quercus; species Quercus suber. The sequence goes on from NW_027069573.1 coordinate 1,068,484, forward strand.
TAATTTTATTTTTTATTTATTTTTATATAAAAAGGGCAGCACAATAATAATCTGTAATTAGAGGGGTAATTGAGGGAACTAAGTTGAATTATTGAAAAAGCGGGGCGGCCACGGAGGTCAAAATTGTTGGATTTGTTTAATTTGATTGATTGAATTGTTGTCCCCTGGGTTGATCTTTTTCCCCTCTTTTTGTGGGAAAGAATTTAAGATGTGATTACGCGGGTTTCTTATATAAAAAAGCATCATTTGTCACTTTTTGTTTCGAGCAATTTAATAACACGATGATAATGACATAACTAACAAGATCAAGGTCGACCAGCCTGTCCTTTCGCATGACCCTAAGAGGGTTTTAGTTTTGGAATTTTTTGTTTTGTTTTTTGCGGTAATAAATGATTTCATTAATTAGGCAAAAGAAGCTTATTAGGAGAATATCGCCTCTCATAATTCAAATCCATTTTATCATACAAAAGCAAAATACAAATATACACATGGGGACTACGAAAAACTTCAAATCCTAACTTATATCTGGTCTTTCTCTGGCCATGGCGTCAAAGGTGAGAACGGAAGACTTTTTTATATTTATGTTTAATTAAATTAATATTTATTTAATATTTTTATATTATAATATATTTTATTTAAAATCTATTTTTCTTGCATTTTGAGATGCAAATTGACTAATAAAATTTTTGTATTTAAGTTCTTCTAACATTTCATTTTCAATCAATAATATAGGTGATTCACTTAATTTTTCTTGAGACATTGTCGATCTTATATATGTCTATTTTTTATTTGTTTTAATTTGTGATTGTTTTGTGGTTAACTTTTTAGACTAGATTTGTATTTTGTTTTGTTGAATTTTGGTTTGTCTAGAGGTTAAGGATGTTATTTTTGAGACAATTGATTTTGTTCAGACTAAAGAATTTTTTGGGGTACCAATGTTTATCAAAGAATTTCTTGTTCTTAGTCACAAGGATGTGCAAGATTTTTTTGAGTTTCATCTAAAACTAAATTTCTTTTTCTACTACCCCTCCTTTTCCAAGATTTTGGAGCCCCTTCCACTTGGGAGTCTTAGGCAATGGCCTAATTGGCCTAGTGGAAGGGCTGGCCTTGCATGGCGTAAGCAAATTTGTTTGCCTTATGGAAGCAATAACTTATCTTTTACAATATCTGACAGAAGAGGTTCCTATAATCCATAATAAGAGTTGCATGTTGTGAGCTATTGTAATGTGTTTCAGAAGGAAAAAAAAAAATAGCATCAATCTCAAGTTTAACTACCAATAAGTTAAGGCACTACGAAAAACGTGGCTATAGGTTCAGCCGAATAATTTTTTTAAGGGGGACCTATAGCCGCGTTTTAAAATGCAGCTAAAGGTAAGCTATAGTTGCGTTTTTAGGTCCAGCTGAATAATTTTTTTAAAAGAAGACCTCTAGCTGCATTTTTTAAAATGTGGCTACAGGTTTAGCTGAATAATTTTTTTAAAGGAGGACCTATAGCCACGTTTTTCAAAAACGCGGATATATGTAACACCAAAAAAATAAAAAAAAATAAAAAAAATCTTCAGCTTCTCACGTACACCCCTTTTCCCACCAACATTGCCACTTTCATCTTTTCTTTCTTTCTTTTTTCTTTCTTCATTCTTCACCCACTCCTACATAACTCTTCAGGGTTTTTTTTTTTTTTTTTTTTTTTTGCTCTTTCTTCTGCAGTCACACAGGTTCTTCTTTGTTTCTTTCTNACCACAAACCCACAAATCGTTAACCACGCCACAAACCATTAACCACGCTACGCTACGCCACGCCACAAACCACAAACCCAGAAATTTCTCCAAACCAGAAACCCATAAAAACCATCCACGATCTCCGCCACGCCACAGCCACCACAACGCCGATACTAGCAACCCAGAAAAAAAAAAAAAAAAAAACCATTAACACCCACACTGGATCCACAATGCCACAGCCAACCACAGCTCCTCTGATCTCCGCCACCATCGATCTCCGCCACACCACAGCACCACAACGCCGATCACATATACCAGCAAACCAGAAAAAAAAAAAGAAAAAAAATCATTAATACCCACATCGGATCACAACGCCACAGCCACCACAGCAGTCCACCGATCTCGCCACCCACCGATCTCCGATACGCCACAGCTACCACAACGCCGATCCACTATACCAACAAACCAGAAAAAAAAAAACCATTAACACCCACACCGGATCACAACGCCACAGCCGCCACAGCCACCACAGCTCCACCGATCTCGTCACCACCGATCTCGTTGTGCCAATCTTGCCACCCACCGATCTCCGCCGTGCCAATCTTGCCACCCACCGATCTCCACCCCGTTTGATCTCCACCACAGGGTGTTGGGTTGAATAGAGCAGATGAAAAGAAGAAGAGAAGAGTGAGAAAAGAAAGAGAAAAAAAATGAGAGAGGAGAGAGAAATTGCCGGTTAAAAGGAGAGAGAGAGAGAAATGAGAGTATTTAAATTTTTTTTTTTTTTTTTTTGCAATTCAGCTACAGTACCATCTTACATTTGAGATGGTACTGTAGCTATATCTCAAATTTTTTTAGAATTTTAGCATATGGCCTTCCAGTTGTTGGCCTTTTTTTGGGCTTGTATGCCAAATGTGCCTTGCATTTGGCATATAGCAAGCCAAATGTGGATGCTCTAAGAAAATGGATGAGATGCTAAAAATTTTGTGTTCCGTGAATGGAATTAGTGTTAGATTTGGGTTGGTTTTGTTGAATGAGATGAGATTCATGGGTTTGTTTTCTTATATTTTGGAGCACGTTGTGTTTGATTTTGAATTTTCTGGGCGTGTTTGTATTGTGAGTATGTTGTGTTTGATTTTGAATTTTCTGGATTTGTGTTTGATTTTGAAATTTTTGGATTTGTGTTTAATTTTGAATTTTGAATTTTCTGGGGTAAAAGAAAAAAACCCCAGAATTTTAAAAATGCATCTCAAAGCTCAGCCTATAGCCGTGGTTAAAAAACGTGGCTATAGACTCGCAGGGGCTATTGCTGCGCAGTTTAGGCCTGGTTTGTAAATACGGCTATAGGAAACGCGACTATATTCTATAGTTGTGTTTTTGGGTCTATAGCTGCGTTTTTGAAATGCAGCTATAGCCTCCGTTTTTTGTAGTAAGGCTTATAAACAATGACAATCCATCTCTCAAAGCTCATAATTCAAGACCACAATATTCACACCTATGAGCTGAGAGAATCGAAACCTATATAATATAATCCACGAGCCTCAATGGTGACAAATCACACCACCACCACTAGCTACTCCAGGGTTACCCAATTAGGAGTCATTAGTATTTAGTTTAAACCAACCACAAGTTTATTCAATCTAACTTTGACAATTTTTTTTGTTCTTCACCACAAGTAGGGACAGTGCTAAAGGGGGCCCAAGACCCCCCTAATTTTTTTTAAATTCCTATTTTAGTACTCATAAAATCATAAATTCTACACATTTATATTTAATGTCTCCTCTACGATTTTGAGAAAAGAAAAAATACTACTGATTAACTTAATCCATTCTTAAAATAGCCTAACAACTGCAAAAATGCCCCAACAATAACCAAAAAAATTTAACAAGAAACCCATTTCTTAGCCCTTCAAAAAAGAAAAATAGAAAACCACTGTTCAATGAATTCCAAAAAATAAATTTGATATTGGCATTACTGCTCACCCACAGATATGCTCTCCTCAATGACATAATTGATATTTATCTGTTTTCTCTCATCTTTGATGACTGACATTGACTTTCTCTCTCCTCATATTGGCTTTTTGAGCTCACTAACTAGGATGTACAGACACTTTATTTAAAGTGCTGGATCTGTGTTATATCCGTGTCGTACTTACCGTTTCATGTTATAATTTTTTAAAAATTGCTCGTGTCATTGTGTCATGCCTATAACCGTATTCGTACTTGTGTCTATGTCTGTGCATCCTAGCTCACTAAGCTTTAATTTTTTTTTTTTTTGGGTGTAATACTAGCAAAGACCGAAGCTTTAAGTTGGGAAATTAAAGTTAAAGTAGATTAGAAAGAAGATTTACATTTACGTGGTAGGTGAATAAGAGCATCCGCATTGGGCTTGCTTTATGCCAAATGTAAGGCACATTTGGCATACAAGCCCAAAAAACACCAGCAACGGGAAGGCCATATGCTAAAATGCTAAAAAAAAATTTGAGATATAGCAACAGTACCATCTCAAATGTAAGATGGTACTTTAGCTGAATTGCATAAAAAAAATAAATTTTTAATACTCTCATTTCTCTCTCCTCTCTCATTTTAACCCGGTAATTTCTCTCTCCTCTCTCATTTTTTCTCTTTCTTTTCTCTCTCTTTCTTTCTGCTCTCTCTTCTTCTTACTCTCTGATTCTTCACTTTCTAGATAATTTGCCGGTAATATCTTCACTCTCTCCGGAAACTCTCTAGATCGGTGTTGGGTTTCTAGATTGGTGGTGGGTCTCTAGATCGGCGGTGGGTTTCTAGATCGGTGGTGGATGGGTCTCCGCTTTTTTCCTTCTCTGGCAACTCTCTCTCTCTCTCCCTTTCATTTTTCCTTCCTCGCGTGGGTTAACAAAATCAACTTCCTTTAAGCTTCCTAGCAGCGAATCCGCTTTCTTCGAGCTTCGGCGGTGGTGGGTCTGGTTTTTAACCGTGGGTTGCTCTGTTTTTTTTTTTGGTGGTGTTGATGGGTGGAGAGGGTGGTGGTGGTGGTNTGTGGGTGTTGATGGGTGGAAGAGGGTGGTGGTGGTGGTGTTGTTGTTTTTTTGACCGTGGGTTGCAAGGTTTGCTTTTGACTGTTTGGTGTGTGAGACAAAAATATTGTGGGTTTTTTTGTTTCTGTTTGGGCTTGAATCCGCTTTCTTCGAGCTTCGGCGGTGGTGGGTCTGGTTTTTGACTGTGGGTTGCTCTGTTTTTTTTTTTTTTTTTTTTTTTGTGGTGTTGATGGCGAAGAGGGTGGTGGTGGTGGTGTTGACTGTTTTGATCGTGGGTTTGCAAGGTTTGCTTTTGACTGTTTGGTGTGTGAGACAAAAATATTGTGGGTTTTTTTGTTTCTGTTTTGGTTTGGGTGTGGGGGAAATTCTTGATATAATCGAAATTTTTTGTGAATTAATGTGAGTTTGATTGATTTAGATTTGAGGGAATGAACCCAATTTTTGTGAATCGTTTGTGTGTGTGTGTGTGTGTTGGCTCGATTGATTTGGAAATGGAGTCCGATTTTTTGAATGGTGTGGATCGTGGCGGGTCGTGGTGGGTTGTGGTGGCTTTGGGTTGAGGATCGTGGTGGATCAGCGGGTTTGGAGTTTTGGGTTAATCTATGGGTTTGATTTTATTTTAATTTTGTTCATCTATGGGTTTCTGGGTTTCAAAGGCTATGAGTTTTGGCTGGTGTTTTCTGGGTTTTCAAGAAAACAACAGTTTGGGTATGTTCTTCGTGGTAGTGGTAGCAGCAAGTGGTTGCAGAGGTTATTTGGGTAATGGGTTTTTGTTTTTATTTGGTTTTAGATATATTATTTATTGTGTAAAAATATTATTTTATAAGTAGAATAGGAAAATAGAAGTTTGATGTTGGGGTGTATTGAAAAATGGTATAGTATAAGTAATAAAGTAGCTTTTTGGGATTGTAAAATAAGATGAGATATGAGATCCGGATGCGGAATGCTCTAAGGGCCACGAAATATGCGGCCTAGCTGTGATTTTTTTGTTTTAAATGGTTTGACTTGTTTATTATAATTTATAATAAAATAAATGGTAGTAATGTTACGATTGGCTCAAACATAGTAAAGTTAGTGGCTTTAATATAACTAGTCTCTAACTTGCTTGATGTATCGGATAGTTAACAAATGTTAAATATTTTCATTTTGTTCAATGTTACAATGAGTTAAAAAAAAAAAAAATCAGAGGATCTAGAGCCTAGAAATTAATGAAACAAAACAAATATATATATAATATATATACAGTTTTAAAATAATATATATATATATATATAGTTGTTGAAATTTGCCAAACAGTTTTAGATAATGCAAAAAAATAAAATTTTAAACTTCTGAAAGGCCAAAAAATTTAAAGATTTAGAAGATTTTAAGCTTAGAAGTTATTGAAACAAAAAAGAATAATATAATATATCTATATATATATACACACACAATAAATAAATATAAGAGAAAGATGAGTTACCTTCAAAAGAATAGTCCTTATAACTTTGCAAATATTACATTCACAATATAAGGAAAGACATGACATATTTTCAAAATTCAAAAAGAAACTTACATGAGCCACATCTACATATACATATTTTCTAGTTTCCATCAAACATGAGAATATGTAATAGTTTTTGCAAGGAGAATATGTATCATATATTGTCAAATACGTATTATTTCAAGCCAAATACTTGTAGGATTTGGTGCATAGAATACCTATTGGAAAGAACGAAGTAAAGGTTTCCTTAGTTCAAATTAGCCTCCAATTAAAAAAAATGCCTAGCCTCTAATGTCGTCATGATCTGATTCTCTTCCTCATTCATGCATGGTAAACAACTCGCCCTATTTTCCATTATAAGACCTAAATCAGGAATAGTCATGCCTAATTGTAGGAATTAAAGTTGGGAAACCTTGAATAATATGCCTAATCTCTTCCTCAAGCCCTATATTGTTAGAATTATAGGTATATGTAACATAAGTATTATATTATTAGTATATATACGAATATGAAACTTTAACTAATAGAAATAGCTTATACATATATTTTAGTAAGAACATGCATATATTTGATATGTAACAATTATTTTAATTATCATAGATTGCCTTAGCTTTCAATAAGGTCGAAAGAGTGTAATTTGTGAATTAACTTAATTGGTGGCGTTCCCATAATTTTTTTTTTCAAGTGTCAAGTTCCTTTTGTGAGTGCTACTACTCTTCCTACAATTCCGCACTTTATGAATTTATTTTCTTAAATTTTCCTAACTACGACTTTTATATTGAGTAGTAACATCTAATTTTAAACAATTTTTCTCTTAAAATATACAACAATGGTGAATGGTTTCCTCATAAATTGACTCACACTACAAAAACATAAATTCAAAAATTTTAATCTAGTTATATATTCTTTGAAGAAAGTGTAAACCATAAAGTGAATAAACGGTATAATGTATACTGTCAAAAAAAAAAAAAAATTGAAACAAAAAAGAATAATATAATATATCTATATATATATATATATATACACACACAAAATAAATAAATATAAGAGAAAGATGAGTTACCTTCAAAAGAATAGTCCTTATAACTTTGCAAATATTACATTCACAATATAAGGAAAGACATGACATATTTTCAAAATTCAAAAAGAAACTTACATGAGCCACATCTACATATACATATTTTCTAGTTTCCATCAAACATGAGAATATGTAATAGTTTTTGCAAGGAGAATATGTATCATATATTGTCAAATTAGCCTCCAATTTAAAAAAAAAAATGCCTAGCCTCTAATGTCGTCATGATCCGATTCTCTTCCTCATTCATGCATGGTAAACAACTCGCCCTATTTTCCATTATAAAACCTAAATCAGGAATAGTCATGCCTAATTGTAGGAATTAAAGTTGGGAAACCTTGAATAATATGCCTAATCTCTTCCTCAAGCCCTATATTGTTAGAATTATAGGTATATGTAACATACGTATTATATTATTAGTATATATACGAATAAGAAACTTTAACTAATAGAAATAGCTTATACATATATTTTAGTAAGAACATGCATATATTTGATATGTAACAATTATTTTAATTATCATAGATTGCCTTAGCTTTCAATAAGTATAAGGTCGAAAGAGTGTAATTTGTGAATTAACTTAATTGGTGGCGTTCCCATAATTTTTTTTTTCGAGTGTCAAGTTCCTTTTGTGAGTGCTACTACTCTTCCTACAATTCCGCACTTTATGAATTTATTTTCTTAACTTTTCCTAACTACGACTTTTATATTGAGTAGCAACATCTAATTTTAAACAAATTTTCTCTTAAAATATACAACAATGGTGAATGGTTTCCTCATAAATTGACTCACACTACAAAAACATAAATTCAAAATTTTTAATCTAGTTATATATTCTTTGAAGAAAGTGTAAACCATAAAGTGAATAAACGGTATAATGTATACTGTCAAAAAAAAAAAAAAAAAAAACTAAACAATTTATAGAAATACCTCAATGTAATAATTATACATGCAGGGGTGTGCAGCCAACTCGCCAACTTGTCGAATCTAACCTGACCTAACCCAATCTGCCGGGTTGGGTCGGTTTTTAAGCTTGTTGGATTGGGTTGGGTTACAAAATTTTTTTTGATAGCGGGTCAGGTTGGGTTCAGGTCATAAAATTCCAAACCCGTCAAACCCGATCCGACTCGACCCACCCATATATTTAATATATATTTAAAATATATTATATAATTAATAAATTTTTTAAAATAATCAGCTCTTCCTATCCTATATAAAAGCCAATTAGTTCACACAAACTCTAGTAAATTATTATTGTTGTTTAGTCATTAGTGTTGTTTGCTTTTAAGGAGTCATATTGATGCTAATCTTTGGGTTTTTTTAATATATTTATATTTATATTTCTTTTGCTCAATTTAATAATAATAGTAAAAAAAAAAAATTGTCTAATCCATGGGTTCAACTTGACCCAACCCGACTCATGTAAGTTGGGTTGGGTTGGGTTGGACTTATGTGATGGGCTGGAATAGATTGAATTTTTTTTAACCCACCATTGTAGAATGGGTCAAAAAATTCCCTTAATCCGACCTATGCTCACCCTTACATGCATGTATAATTATTGCATGGAGGTATTTATATTCTATCAATTTCTTAAGTTAGTAGTGTGCAAGCTAACTGTAAGCCTCTAGCTAATAACATGAACTTAGATATTATCGTCAACTACAATCAAATATATTCTTAGTACTCACTGCATATATATTCTCATTACACACACATATAGAAGCATAATAGACGACAAGGGCAAGGGGTGGATTTGTACAAAATCGGAGATGGTTTGAACGGACAACAAGGACTTAGACAAAGAATCGAGCCAGACAACGAGACTAGAACAATTTTGCATGGTTGCAGCATGCTTTCAGTGGCGTAAGGAGGATAGTTTTTGAGTGAAATACTGACATTGTTTTTAATTTTTTTCCCTTTTTGGGAAGTTCTTGATTTACATTGAGCATGAGATCTAAATATATTTGGGTTTACTTTTTGTTGTTGTTGTTGTTGTTGGTGATGTGGAATTTGTTAAAGTTGTCTCTCTAATTGAATTTTGAGAGATTAGAGGCAAAATAATAGGTTAAGTGCTATTTTTAAAGGTTCTTTGCATTTTAAAATTTTAAAGAGATTGGAAAAATGAATTTTGGGAGGAAATAATTAAAACTCAATGGGTATACCCCTTAGCTCTGCCTCTGGGTGGGTTCAAAGATGACGGATGAGGAAAATTACAAAAACGAAATCACGTTTACTTCAAGATAAATGACCTATCCGCAAGGACAGGGTCTAGAATCTACCAAAAAATATGAAATTTTATTAAACTGAAATTTCAACTTTAATTTTATATTTTCATTTACAGGCTCTGGGGCTGATTTAAAGACTTCGTAAAACTTGGCTAGCAAGTAAAACTATTCTAAAAGAGATCATAATTGATATTACTCTACCATAATAAGACCATAATTTGACTAAAAACATTAAAAGCATCTAAAATCAAGAAAATAATAACCCTACCTAAAATTTCCAAAATTACATTTAAATAAAACTAAAATCAATAAATAATAAAAATTAAATTGTAGATTCTATCCTACATCAAACACTTACACTTGAAAGAACACTCTCCTCAAGTTGATATTGGAAATCTAAGTCTTCCATGCCAAACGAATAAATATTTTGAATACTTCAATAGTGTTGTCTTCTTTTCAAACTTCCATATCATCAATTGAGCAACTTAAAATTATTTTTCTATGTCCTTCATGCAATTTACAAGATTCACCAAATAAGAGTCGATAGTCAACCCAAATCTTTCAACCCTAATAAAATCAATGAGTTTTGTGTTTGTAAGGGTCATATTTTTATGTAATTGACATATCTTATGACAAAATGCGCTTTACTTGTGTTTGAGTCTTAGTTCTAGTGTGTTCAAGAACATCAAGAAGTACTTTTACAAGTGGTAACATGTGGCATTATTGAAGACACAAGACTGCTCAAGAAAAATTGAATCTATAGGTCTTGATACCTCCTTGATACTTGTTGATCTATTGAGACTTAATGAGGCTCAATACCTGACTTGATACCTCTCGATCTATCGAGCTACGGGATTTCTAATATAGTTTGCAATGTTTTATTCTAAGTGGCTTTTGTTTGTAGGTTTGTGTAACCTGATAGGAGAGCCCATTAAAAGACCGATTAAGCTCCTATTAATAAGGTGGTAGAAACAAAAAACCTTAATGCTTCATAAGATTTTCATATTGAAACTATATCCTTCACTTATTGAACCTGTAAGTTTAGAAAATAGAAGAAAGCAATCTTGCTGCAATTCTTGTGCGTCTTTAGGTTTTGTACCAAGCAAAGTCTTTGACACCAACAACTGAATATTTTGTTGGTGTTTAGTGTGAAACTGTTGCAAATCAACTCTAACAATCAAAAGGGTTGCTGTGGAGTTAGTCACATGCTGGAATTTGTGCAAATGAGAAATCTTTACAAAAACAAGTCTAATTGGGTATTGGAGCAAATGTTTAACTATAGGTTGGTATTTTGGGATAGGCGAGTGGGATAAGATTTTTTATACTTGTTACACTTGTTTCTTGATTAGTGGATTCTTTGGAAGTGGTGACTTGAAATTTACTAGATGGGGTTTTTGTCTATGAAGATTTTCCCCATCGTGATCAAATCGCCATGTCAAATTTATTTTTCGTTGCACTTAATTTAGTTTGGTGATTTGATTGTGCTTTCACAATATTTGCATGTAATTTGGAGAATTAATCAACTTAAATAATTAAATTAATTAACCAGTATCAATTTGTAACCCAACAATGTCGCCTCCCAAAAAATTAGAAACTTGAGATTGGCATTGATATGATTTGATTTCAACAAGATCTTAGACAGTTTTTCTCTTCAATTTTTGCCTCACGATCTTGTGCTTCACTATAATATTCATCAATTGTATCAAGAACATCCACGGTTTCTTCATTGACTACTTTTGCACAAAATTGTGCAACTTTCAATGATAAAACTCAATTTTTTTTCAATCTCTTCAATATTTTCTTTAAAAATTGGCTTTATATTGTCCTCTCAAATCAATTTTTTCACTTGATGATTTGAACTTGGATTTTATTAAATCACTAGCCTCGAACCCGCGCGTTGCGCGTGATAATTATTTTTATGGTGGTTTTATTAAATTTTTTTTACAATTTAAACTAATCTAATAATGAGTAATATATTTCATAATTATATTTTTATTTATTATAGGAATGATCATAAATGTAATATAGGAACAATCCAAGAATATTATCAAACGCAATGTGTTATACCATGTTGTGTATGCTAGAGTGGATGCGGAAGAGGAAGCATAGAATAGGAACATCAAGAACACGAGGGTTACGTGGTTCAGCTTTGACGGCCTACATTCACGGAGGAATCCCTTAAGGGCTACATCTTTATTGTGTAGGAGTGTAGTACAATAACCTATGTTACAATGAACCCTAACATGAGTATATATAGGCGACTAAACCCTAGACTACTAGTACAAGCAGGAATGGGCTTGGGCCTATTACATTGGGCTAATATATGTTTAATATATATCTCTAACAATTACAAAAACGAAATCACGTTTACTTCAAGATAAATGACCTATCCACAAGGACAGGGTCTAGAATCTACCAAAAAATATGAAATTTTATTAAACTGAAATTTCAACTTTAATTTTATATTTTCATTTACAGGCTCTGGGGCTGATTTAAAGACTTCGTAAAACTTGATTAGCAAGTAAAACTATTCTAAAAGAGATCATAATTAATATTACTCTACCATAATAAGACCATAATTTGACTAAAAACATTAAAAACATCTAAAATCAAGAAAATAATAACCCTACCTAAAATTTCCAAAATTACATTTAAATAAAACTAAAATCAATAAATAATAAAAACTAAATTGTAGATTCTATCCTACATCAAACACTTACACTTGAAAGAACACTCTCCTCAAGTTGATATTGGAAATCTAAGTCTTCCATGCCAAACGAATAAATATTTTAATACTTCAATAGTGTTGTCTTCTTTTCAAACTTCCATATCATCAATTGAGCAACTTAAAATTATTTTTCTATGTCCTTCATGCAATTTACAAGATTCACCTAATAAGAGTCGATAGTCAACCCAAATCTTTCAACCCTAATAAAATCAATGAGTTTTGTGTTTGTAAGGGTCATATTTTTATGTAATTGACATATCTTATAACAAAATGCGCTTTACTTGTGTTTGAGTCTTAGTTCTAGTGTGTTCAAGAACATCAAGAAGTACTTTTACAAGTGGTAACATGTGGCATTATTGAAGACACAAGACTGCTCAAGAAAAACTGAATCTATAGGTCTTGATACCTCCTTGATACTTGTTGAGCTATTGAGACTTAATGAGGCTCAATACCTGACTTGATACCTCTCGATCTATCGAGCTACGGGATTTCTAATATAGTTTGCAATGTTTTATTCTAAGTGGCTTTTGTTTGTAGGTTTGTGTAACCTAATAGGAGAGCCCATTAAAAGACCGATTAAGCTCCTATTAATAAGGTGGTAGAAACAAAAAACCTTAATGCTTCATAAGATTTTCATATTGAAATTGTATCCTTCACTTATTGAACCTGTAAGTTTAGAAAATAGAAGAAAGCAATCTTGCTGCAATTCTTGTGCGTCTTTAGGTTTTGTACCAAGCAAAGTCTCTAACGCCAACAACTGAATATTTTGTTGGTGTTTAGTGTGAAATTGTTGCAAATCAACTACAACAATCAAAAGGGTTGCTGTGGAGTTAGTCACATGCTGAAATTTGTGCAAATGAGAAATCTTTACAAAAACAAGTCTAATTGGGTATTGGAGCAAATGTTTAACTATAGGTTGGTATTTTGGGATAGGTGAGTGGGGTAAGATTCTTTATACTTGTTACACTTGTTTCTTGATTAGTGGATTCTTTGGAAGTGGTGACTTGAAATTTACTAGATGGGGTTTTTGTCTATGAAGATTTTCCCTATCGTGATCAAATCGCCATGTCAAATTTATTTTTCGTTGCACTTAATTTAGTTTGGTGATTTGATTGTGCCTCCACAATATTTGCATGTAATTTGGAGAATTAATCAACTTAAATAATTAAATTATTTAACTAGTATCAATTTATAACCCAACAATGTTGCCTCCCAAAAAATTAGAAACTTGAGATTGGCATTGATATGATTTGATTTCAACAAGATCTTAGACAGTTTTTCTCTTCAATTTTTGCCTCACGATCTTGTGCTTCACTATAATATTCATCAATTGTATCAAGAACATCCATGGTTTCTTCATTGACTACTTTTGCACAAAATTGTGCAACTTTCAATGATAAAACTCAATTTTTTTTTCAATCTCTTCAATATTTTCTTTAAAAATTGGCTTTACATTGTCCTCTCAAATCAATTTTTTCACTTGATGATTTGAACTTGGATTTTATTAAATCACTAGCCTCGAACCCGCGCATTGCGCGTGATAATTATTTTTATGGTGGTTTTATTAAATTTTTTTTACAATTTAAACTAATCTAATGATGAGTAATATATTTCGTAATTATATTTTTATTTATTATAGGAATAATCATAAATGTAATATAGGAACAATCAAAAACACAAAAAAAAACGTAAACTAAAAAAAATTAATAAAACTAAACAATGATTAATTAAACCAATATTAGGATAGAATTTTGTTTTTGATAATCTATTAAGGTTATTTTCTTTGTAGAAATTATAATTTCGGCCATCCAAAACATATTATCAAATAAACAATTACTAGCAAAATCTAAGAATTAAATTTCTATACATGCATTGTTATAAAATAATAATAATTAAAATAAAATTGCAAAAGTTAAAATTTGTCACCATTATTTTCGTTTGGCTAACTTTTGCTTTTCTTTAAATGAATGGCATTGTAGAGTACTTCTAATACAACTATTAAGAGTACTTTGTCCATCACAAAGGATTAGAAAATAAACAAAAATTAGTAAAGTTTCTTAGTTTAACATCTAAATTGAGCACTATAAAAAATCATAATATGTAACAGAATAAATACCAAAGTATCCAAATCATGCTATGTAATATAATAATATTATATTTTTATATGCTATATTTAATTTTTTAGAACGCAATAGGTAACATTTAACAATCAAAGAGAATAAAAAACAAAAAAAACCAACAACAACAATTTAAAAAACAAAACTAAATCGCATTAACCGAAAATAGAGTTTTAAAGAATATAAAAAATTATCAACCTAAAGTAGAGATGCAAGAAAAATAAAAAAATCCACCAAAAAATTTAGAGAGAGAGAGAGAACTTTTTTTTTTTTTGGTGAGGGAAAACTATGCATAGAATAGAAGAGATAGTGACAAATTTATAGTAAGAGGGTGTGAATAAGAAAAGAAAAAAATTAAGAAAGATGAAGGGAAAGAGGAAGAATGATATTAATGTAGAGGGTAGTGGGTAGTGGGAAGATGAAAAGGTAAGGGAGGGAGAAAGATTGAAGAAGTAGTGGGGAGATGAAATGGTAAGGGAGAGAGAAAGGTTGGAGAAGTGTAAATATTAAAAAAATAAATGTTAAAAACAATTATCGGAAAATTGGAAATAAAAAAAAAAAAATTCCTAAAGCTTGAAAGGCTACAATGTTTTTTTTTTTTTTTTTTTTTTTTTTTTTTTTTTTTTTTTTTTTTTCCTTTAAGCTGAAAAGGCTCACACAAAAATCTAAAACTGAACTGAAAAAGTTTTGGGTTGAGCTTGATAGTGGAACTAAATAAATAAAAGGTAAGTTGGATTAATTATATAGATTTAGTATAGGGTGATAGTAGAAATAAATAAATAAGTAGTGAGCTGGATTTATTATAGGGTAATAGTGGAAGTAAATAAATAAGTAGTGGGCTGTATTTATAGAGCTGAAAATTGTAAAAACCATCTTAAAATTGTAGAACAAATTATATATATATATTTTTTTAAAAATGACGTGGCAGCTGATGTGGTGCAACATGAGAGCAGCAGCATTAAACGCTACACTTCAACTTTTAGTAATATATAGATATAGATATGAACTTATAGCATTCATATGAATGCTATAAGACCTGCATCTACTCTATTTCCATTTACTTAGAAAAAGGAAAAAGGAAAAAAAGCAAAGGAATTGTTACCAAGGAAAAAGAAAGGTTACAATTACAATAATACAACTAGAAATCAATCTTTTGTGCATGAGAAACTTTACAAGTGCGATAAAGAGCAAGCATGCACTCAGAACTACAATAATGCATTATGCTGCTTCTTCTAAACTAGTAGTTATTTCTGTATACGTTTCCGGTCTACTAGAAGAAGTGCTAGATTCGCCTCTCCTTAGAACAAAAGCTGGTTGTTTAGGAGTTGGAACTGTTACGGTTTCACTATCAAGCATGGTAACAACATTTGACATGGTGGCACGATAACTTGGGTCTTCTTGTACGCATAGGAGTCCAACATTTACGCACTTCGTAAATAGGTCTGCATTGCAAGATTCATGTAGAGTTTGGTCCCTTAAATCCAACACCTTGGTTTCTGTCCACAATCTCCATGCCTGAGACAAATTTGAAATCAAAATTGGTATGAAGTAGAAAATGACCAGAGAATGAATGATTTAAAAAAATTCAAGACACTTACATAACCTATAAGGCTCATGGCTTGCTCTGATCGGTAAAATCCAGTGTTCTTTTTTCCACTAATAATCTTAAGCAAAACTACTCTGAAACTAAAAACATCGGATTTTGTTGAGAAAACTCCGTCCAATGCATACTCCGGGGCCATATACCCACTACACTAGAGAAATTGTTATAAACAGGTTTAGGGGATTGAACAATTTTCTACAATATATAAGAACCAACTTTCTTAAGAATACAGTCTACTATAAACTTACTATGTTGCGATTACTCTAGCGGTGTTTGATTCAGTTTCTTTGCCTCTAACAATCTTTGCCAAGCCAAAGTCGGATATTTTGGGGTTCATCTCTTGATCTAGAAGAATGTTGCTAGTTTTCATATCTCTATGGATGATCCTTAATTTGGAGTCTTAGTGAAGATAAAGAAGCCCTCGAGCTATTCCCAAAATGATGTTGAAGCATCTCCCAATCCAAAAGCATGCTCCGCTTTGGATCTTACAAGGTTTTCCGTTTTCCATTCAATAGAAAAATATCAGCAACAATAACAAGTCAGCTTTTACTCAAACAAGATAATTTATCAATTACTAGTGGATACTAGGAATTTGGTTTAGGAAACCAACCAAATATAAAAGAGTCTAAGCTTTTATTTGGCATATACTCATAGAGTAAAATTTTTTCATCCCCTTTTATGCAATATCCCCGTAGTCTAACAAGATTCGTATGTTGTAGTTTCGCAATCAACACCACCTCATTTTTAAATTCCTGTGAGCCTTGTCCTGAGGCACTTGAGAGCCTCTTTACTGCCATTTCTTGTCCTCCTGGAAATGTACCCTAATAAGACCAAATTTATGAAGATCACAATGTTATTAATTACTATTACCGAGAACCTAGTTAACATGAACATAAATAAGCAGGTAATGTAGATAAAATTACCTTATAAACAGGCCCATAGCCCCCCTGTCCAAGCTTGTTTGCATTTGAGAAACTATCTGTAGCAACTAATATGCTTTCCAAATCAAAAAAGGGTAGATCTATGTCTGTCTCACCTTCTTCTCTAAAATCACCTGAGTCTATCAAGTCTTTAACATGTTCACTGTTCATTGTGCGAAGTACTCTATTTCTTTTATCATTGTTTCTGTTTTCTGAGTTAAGAAGTCAGCAATATATGTATATTTAGATGATAATTACAGGAAACAAATCAAATGGTTTTACTTTGATCAAAGTGGACAAAACTATAGATTGTGCAACGTGTGCATCACGCAAAGCAATTACCTTTCCTCTTGGCTATCTTTCGTCTCCACAAATATACAAGTATAATGGTACTTGAGAAAGCAATCACACTTATAAGAGATACCGCAACAATCAAAGACAATGAAATCTTCCTTGATGAAGTCTCATCTACTGACCCAGGATTACCAACTACTTCTGACGGCGTATCACCTTTACAAGAAAGAAACAGAGCTAGTCTCACTTACAGGTAAAATACGAAAACTACTCTCCATCACTATGTTCTTGACATTGAACAATTGGCAATCAAAATGACAATAAGTCAAATTCAACAAATAGTAGTTTATATGGATAATGGATTGCTACAATTATTGTAATGTATCTTATAAGTTCAATTCAATTATTGAAATGTATCTTATAAGTGCAATTCATTAACATAGGAATCTTAAATTGTCAGTGGTGAAAAATATAACATTTCCTAACCTTGATGAGTGCAATTCAAATTTGAGGCATCCCATACGAAGTTTGGGAGACAAAGGCACCTCATATTTCCATCTTTTGTTGCATTGCAAGTTGAATTAGGCCAATCCTTACAGTCAGCGGGTGAATTGCACATTGGCTCCCGGGGTGGCTTCCAACTAATCTCTACACCTCTAATATTAGAATTAATTTTGCCCGAATCTTTAAGGAACGAGATGCATGTTTACAAAAGACAAGGACTGATTGAGCGACAGAACTCTTTCTAAATTTCTAGCATCACTATTATCTGCATGTTTTACTTCGATGATAAATTTTTGTTCACTTGGATAGATACCATCGACTTGATAGGTGCCAGTAGGTGACTTGAAGCTTAGCTGGCCTGTGGAATTGTTGCATTCAAAGCTAAAGTACATGGGATCACCACAATTTGGTCTTGTGCTCAGTGGATAGGGGATCACGTTTATGCCACAAGGCTTACAGTTCCTTACAGTTGATTCTGCAAAGGTATAAAGTCTGGAATAGTAATTAAACATAGTCTGGATAACATATTGTAAAGATTTTAGTACTACGAATTTTTCTCTCTCTAGGAATTTATGTGAGATCATATGAGATTTTCACTCACTTTGAATACAACTCTATGATTGTAGCACCCAAAAAATCTTCTCCTAGACAAAACTCCAAATTCATTTTCCCTTATGTATCTCTCACGAATAAAGAAAAATATCATTTTTTTTTCCTTTTGCTCTTACACACTTACTATTTTTCTCTCAATGGTGGACTAATTGTTTTTTTTTTTTTTTTAATCACAAAACTCCCCTAGGCTGCATTTCTCTATTTTTCTCTTCTTGTACTACCTTCCAAGTGAAATCCATTTTTTGCTTTAATACTATCTATTTATAATTCTTTAATTCCGATTATGTGCAATAAATATATTACTTCTTTGACAATGAATAGACTATCCTTTTACTTTAAGGAATAATCTTTTCTTTCGCACCAAAGAAACCCAAAAAATAACCAATTTAATTTTTCTTTTTTCAACAAGAAAACCCAATTAGCTTTTCAAGTCACAACTATAATTTAAGGCAATTTCCAATAGGTGAGGAGCTAGAATAGCATAGGCCACAAGAACAAGGAAAATAAAATAGTAAGTGAGAATGAACATTTATAGAACACTGTTGAATGTATTTTCTCTATATCTTTTGTATAGGCCTAGTGCTAATTGACTAAAAGGAATAAATATTCCCGGATTTAGACTAAAATTAAGGATTGTAATGTTTATTGTCCTTAATTTTAGGTCAATCAGGATATACACAACAAAGAGAGAGATATTAGGATATACATAATAAATGAGAAGACCTTATTATTATAGGAGTAATTCTTAGGTAGTCCTAAAGTACAAAGAATGGTGTTCTCTCCTCTTACATTCATGGTAGGGTCCACTCACTAAATTCATGGTAAGGTCTACTATGAATGTGAGAGGAGTACCATTTCTTTGTACTCCAAGAGTATTTAAGAATTTTTCCTGTTATACTAACACTTTTTGCCCCTTTGTACATAGAAGTGCAACATGCATCATCAGTTCATCAGGGACTAGAAGCAGTAATTAATTTTAAAGATATAAAATATAGATATTAACAAAAGAAAGATTAGCGCTATGAATTTAAAACAGAAAATCTTATTATACACTCCTATTGTACACTTCTCTTCTTCTTCATCTTCTCCAAAAAAAAAAAAAAAGCTTTTAATTAAATTGTTTTTCACAATTTTAACTAAAATAATGTTTTCATATGTGATTGATTGATAGTGTGTGTACAGTAAATATATAATAAGGAGGGTATGACTATCATTATTAGTTTAAAAATTCATGTCCGGGAGAGGTGGTTTCTCACTTCCTTTCCCAACTCAATGATATCAATTCTTTGTTAATTTCATAAACAACATCTATTATATTAGCCAATTCAATATCTATGGGTGCAATTCAGTAACTGAGTTAGTTCCTGCAAATACGTATTTCAATTTGTAAAAGGAATAAATACCTCTATCGGATTTTGGAACGCGGACGAAGATGTTTCGACTGTTTTTATACCCCTCTTGAAGATCATTTAGATCATCGATCCAAATCCAGCACAAACTGGTACCAGTAGAAGTATCAAGTCTTACTGTGCGGTTTACAGTCACCACATATGAATAAGCCTGACACTGGCAATTCTCAACGCACTTTCTTTCGCATTCTTCTACATTATTTACAGGGAAATTATTTTCCGGATTGCGAACTTGTGTCACATTTAAGCTCAAGAAAGTCGACCTGCTATTGTCACATCTCGAATTTCTGATGCACCCATCAACAAAATTTTGAGAAAACCAGTTGTTAGTATCAGTTGGTTTCGACCCCGGCAAACATTTGCACGTGAACCAATTGTCGTTATTGCAGCTACCAGATTTCCCACAAGCGTTGTAAATGCTACATTGGTCTTCTGGCGCCTTCCATTCTGAAGACCAATTACCCTTCGTGGTATTCCAGATTAGATATGTTAACTCCCCGCTGTAACCCATCACCAGCCTTGCGTTACTATAATTCTGAGACGGTACTATTTTTGCTTGGTCTTTGAAAAATTCAGAATTCGCTTTCGTGCCAAAGTTTGACAACAAGTAGGCTATAGGATAAGGGATTTTATCTGAGCTCAAGAACTTACCTGGGATCCGACTTTTCCAGTAATCAACCAGTATATTTGTGATAGTGTAGATGCCCTCTCCTAATTGATCTAGCTTAAACGTGAAATTTCCATTCATAGGTGATGTAGGACACAATTTACTATTTAATTATTGTAATTTAATATTTTTGGTATTTTTATGTAAAAAACGTTGTTTTAGGTTTAGGTGATTTGTTTCCTTGTTTTTAGGTGCATTTAATGCTTTTTAGGTCAAATTTGATTCCTGTTATGGTTAGGTATCAATTAGGAGTTATTTTAGATTATATTTTCTTGTCAGTCAAGTTTTAAGGAGCCCTTAAATAGGCCCTTAAGTCTGTAAACGTTTTTCATAGTTTTATTATCAATAAAAATTTAGACGTGTGTCTATTGTGTTCTCTGGTGGATTCCAGACCTATCACCTTGTGGATTCAAGGAACCCCTCGTGGATTCGAGGTTTACTACCCAGAGACTAACAGTTTAGTTTCTGTCCATCAAAGAGAGCATCGTGTATGCTTCTCTTCAGGCTTCCGCGACATCAGTTGGTATCAGAGCCTTGACTTACCCTGGTCTGATTGCTAACCGGCGAGACGGTAACCACCACCA
Organism: Quercus suber; assembly: GCF_002906115.3. Taxonomy (NCBI): domain Eukaryota; kingdom Viridiplantae; phylum Streptophyta; class Magnoliopsida; order Fagales; family Fagaceae; genus Quercus; species Quercus suber. The sequence goes on from NW_027069573.1 coordinate 1,089,442, forward strand.
CCACAACAACGACGAATAGCTTAGCGAGTATTACGTGACGTACAACAAGCACTCACAAATATCTATGCTAGGATGACGTCGTTGAAGATTGGAACCAATAGGGATAACTGCAACGGAGACATAACTCACGGGCAACCTATTGGTAAGCAAATTTCATATAGACCTTATAAGAGAATTGCAAGTTTTAATGGTTATTTTTTAAAAGAAGATTTTCTTGATTGGTTACTTGATCTAGAGGATTTATTTGACTATGAGAATATTTGTTATGAGAGAAAAGTTGGACTTGCTTTGTATAAACTTAGTAAGTATGCCTTACGTTGGTGGGAACAAGTACAATCTGATAGAATTTGACAAGGTAAAGATAAAATTCGATCGTGGCCAAGGATGAAAAAGATGCTTGCTATCAAATTTTATCCTTTGGATTGTGAAGAAATCTTGTCGTATACAATACAAGATTATTATTGGCCAAGAAGTTCATACCTGAGTTATTTTGAAGAGCCAAATATTCCACCATTAAAGGAAGAATTGAATGTTGAAGAAAATATTGTTCTTGAAAAATATGTAGAAGTCAAAGAAGAAATTATAGAGATTTTTGAGGAAATTAATGGAGGTCTTACTATGGAAGAAGAATTTGAAATCAAGATTGTGGAGGAGATTAATGAAGACCCTATTATAGAGAAAGATCTTGAGATCGAGATAGTAGAGACCATTAAAGATGAAATTATAAAGAAAGTTGTCAACGATCTAGATGAAGTCAAATTTGATGATTGCAATGTTCAAGCTCCTATTATTTTGGTGGGAGACACCGAAACAAAGTTTATTGATTTTATTGGGTTGGAAAGATTTGATTTGATCATTGACTCCTATTTGGTGAATATTGTCAATTACATGAAGATCAAGGGAGAAGAAGTTCAAGTTGCCCAATTAATGACTTTCAAGTTTGGCAAGAAGACAATGAAGATGAAGTATTCAAAGTATTTGTTCTCTTGGCATGGAAGATTTCAGATTTCAAAGATGAACTCGAGGACGAGTTTGTTTCAAGTGGAGGGGTCTGATGTAGGACACAATTTACTATTTAATTATTGTAATTTAATATTTTTGGTATTTTTATGTAAAAAACGTTGTTTTAGGTTTAGGTGATTTATTTCCTTGTTTTTAGGTGCATTTAATGCTTTTTAGGTCAAATTTGATTCCTGTTATGGTTAGGTATCAATTAGGAGTTATTTTAGATTATATTTTCTTGTCAAAAACGTTGTTTTAGGTTTAGGTGATTTATTTCCTTGTTTTTAGGTGCATTTAATGCTTTTTAGGTCAAATTTGATTCCTGTTATGGTTAGGTATCAATTAGGAGTTATTTTAGATTATATTTTCTTGTCAGTCAAGTTTTAAGGAGCCCTTAAATAGGCCCTTAAGTCTGTAAACGTTTTTCATAGTTTTATTATCAATAAAAATTTAGACGTGTGTCTATTGTGTTCTCTGGTGGATTCCAGACCTATCACCTTGTGGATTCAAGGAACCCCTCGTGGATTCGAGGTTTACTACCCAGAAACTAACAGTTTAGTTTCTGTCCATCAAAGAGAGCATCGTGTATGCTTCTCTTCAGGCTTCCGCGACATCAATAGGGTCACCAGGGTCTGTCCATGAAACCAATTCACTTTTCATCCATCTTCATGCCTGGGAGAAATGTATCAGTTGGATGTTTAAAGCTCTCGCACAGACTCATTGCTGACTGATCGTCCTCGCTTAAGACCAGGTTTCCAGAATCCAAGAGCTTCACAGTCCGATTTGCGGACGATGATTTTGCAAGACCTGCAGACCAATAACTTTCCCTTCCATAACTCGAAGTATCCAATACCATGAGGTTTCCATCTTCTGCAATTCCAAACTTTTCAGTGGAACCTTTAGGTATTGGTTGGTTTCGGTTGGCAACCCATACAACTGCTTGTTTATCCCATTTGTGATACCATATCCCGACGAACCTTTCCGAGTTAGAGTTTTCCATAGGGGTAAAGAATCCAAGTTCGAACTTTCCTCCAGGGGAGACGAGTTGAATCGTTGTCAATGATCCACTCGCCATGCTTCAAAATATCTCTAGCAGAGCAAAATACATGAGAGGAACACAAGAAGATTACATACAAGAAGGAGATGGAAGATGGAAAGGGGTTTGCAGACATTATAAAGTAATGGTTTTTATCCTGATTTGTGAGGAAATTATGCAGTGTTGATATGTTCTGTGAATAGTTGCTTTGCAGACATTATAGATCAGCTGCAAAAGGTTTCGCTGCTAGTCCACACACGTTGTCTTTGTACAAAAATGCCCCCAATGTTCTTACTTTTTAACCAAAATGCTTCATGATCAAGAAATTTCGTTTATAAAAATGGTTGGAAAAAAAAGTAATGGCAAACGCATTATAAGCCATAAGGGTTTTGAACTTGTTCAGTTAGCTCAATTGGTAAAATTTTTTATAGTTGAATAAGAAATTTGGGATTCAATCTCCATCTGCACCGAAAACCAATCAGTATCTTAGTTTGATAATAAAGAGCTATTATAAAAATCGGAAGCTATACATCGAAACTCTTTTTAAAAAAAAAAAAAAAAAAAACCTTAACTCCATGCTATTGTAAAAAAAAAAAAAAAAAAAATGCTTTTAATTAAATTGTTTTTCACAATTTTACAATTTTAACTAAAATAATGTTTTTATATGTGATAGATTCATAATGTGTGTACAGTAAATGTATAATAAGGAGGGTATGATTATCATTATTAGTTTAAAAATTCATGTCCGGGAGAGGTGGTTTCTCACTTCATTTCCCAACTCAATGATATCAATTCTTTGTTAATTTCATAAACTACATCTATTATATTAGCCAATTCAATATCTATGGGTGCAATTCAGTAACTGAGTTAGTTCCTGCAAATACATATTTCTATTTGTAAAAGGAATAAATACCTATATCGGATTTTGGAACGCGGACGAAGATGTTTCGACTGTTTTTAGACCCCTCTTGAAGATCATTTAGATCATCGATCCAAATCCAGCACAAACTGGTACCAGTATAAGCATCAAGTCTTACTGTACGGTTTACAGTAGTCACCGCATATGAATAAGCCTGACACTGGCAATTCTCAAAGCACTTTCTTTCGCATTCTTCTACATTATTTACAGGGAAATTATTATCCGGATTGCGAACTTGTGTCACATTTAAGCTCAAGAAAGTCGACCCGCCATTGTCACATCTCGAATTTCTGATGCACCCATCAACAAAATGTTGAGAAAACCAGTTGTTAGTATCAGTTGGTTTCGACCCCGGCAAACATTTGCACGTGAACCAATTGTCGTTATTGCAGCTACCAGATTTCCCACAAGCGTTGTAAATGCTACATTGGTCTTCTGGCGCCTTCCATTCTAAAGACCAATTACCCTTCGTGGTATCCCAGATTAGATATCTCAACTCCCCGCTGTAATCCATCACCAGCCTTGCGTTACTATAATTCTGAGACGGTACTATTTTTGATTGGTTTTTGAAAAATCCAGAATTCGCATTCGTGCTAAATTTTGACAACAAGTTGGCTATAGGATAAGGCATTCTATCTGAGCTCGAGAACTTACCTGGGATCCGACTTTTCCAGTAATCAACCAGTATTTTTGTGATAGTGTAGATGTCCTCTCCTAATTCATCTAGCTTAAACGTGAAATTTCCTTCACTAGGGTCACCATGCTCTTTCCATGAAACCAATTTAATGTTTTCATCCATCTTCATGCCTGGGAGAAATGTATCAGTTGGATGCTTAAAGCTCTCCCACGGACTCATTGCTGACTGATCATCCTCGCTTAAGACCAGGTTTCCAGAATCCAAGAGCTTCACAGTCCGATTAGCGGACGATGATTTTGCAAGACCTGCAGACCAATAACTTTCCCTTCCATAACTCGAAGTATCCAATACCATGAGGTTTCCATCTTCTGCAATTCCAAACTTTCCAGTGGAACCTTTAGGTATTGGTTGGTTTCGGTTGGCAACCCATACAACTGCTTGTTTACCCCATTTGTGATACCATATCCCGACGAACCTTTCCGAGTTAGAGTTTTCCATAGGGGTAAAGAATCCAAGTTCGAACTTTCCTCCAGGGGAGACAAGAGTTGAATCGTTGTCAATGATCCACTCGCCATGCTTCAAAATATCTCTAGCAGAGCAAAATACATGAGAGGAACACAAGAAGATTACATACAAGAAGGAGATGGAAGATGGAAAGGGGTTTACAGACATTATAAAGTAATGGTTTTTATCCTGATTTGTGAGGAAATTATGCAGTGTTGATATGTTCTGTGAATAGTTGCTCTGCAGACTTCGTAGATTAGCTGCAAAAGGTTTCGCTGCTAGTCCACACAAATTGTCTTTGTACAAAAATGCCCCCAATGGTGTTACTTTTTAACCAAAATGCTTCATGATCTAGAAATTTCGTTTATAAAAATGGTTGAAAAAAAAAGTAATGGTAAACGCATTATAAGCTATAAGGGTTTTAAACTTGTTCAGTTAGTTTAATTGGTAAAATTTTTTATAGTTGAATAAGAAATTTGAGATTCAATCTTCATCTATATTGAAAATTAAATAATATCTTGATTTGATAATAAAGAGTTATTATAAAAATTGAACATTATACATTAAAACTCTCTAAAAAAAAAAAATCCTTAACTCCATGCTATTGTAGTAGGATTCTTTATTTATTTATTTGTCAATCTAGGATATAAACTATTGACATGTAGCCTTTTCTTTCAAAAAAAAAAAAAAAAAAACTATTGTCATGTAGCTAGTTGCCTAATTTGACTCGTTTGTACTTTCTCTTAACTTTTACTTTTAGCGATTTTTTTTTTTTACTAAGTCATTAAAAAAAATAAAACGTTAAAGGGAATGGAGCTTAGTGCCCGTTTGGTTGGCGTTTTGAGCCCACTTTTACCAAATATGCGCATTTGCAAAATGCTGAGAAGTTATTTGCGTTTGGCTCAGCCCAAAACGCAAACTTTTTGAAAAAAGTTACGTTTTGGGCCAAGCAAAAAATGGTCCGGGAACACGCAACAAATATGCAGCAGCAGAGGTCCATAAACAAAATGAAACGCGCATTTTTATCCGTTAGCTCTTGCTGTTCACCAAATTACCCTTGCAGTTGTATACCTCAGTTCTCACGCTTTCCCTTTTATTTCTCTCTTCTCTTCTCTTCTCTGCTCTGCCGTCAAGCACTGAGCTCTCTCACTCTCACGCTCATCTCTTCTCTGCCCTCTCCGTGGTAAGTCATCCATGAACCCGGTCTACCACCACAATCAACAAAATCAACAAAACCCATTTCAAACCCAACTCAAAATCAAACCCAAATCCACAGAAAATCAACTCAAATTAAACCATTAATTAAAAACTCATAAACCCAACCCAAAATCAAAATCAAATAAAAATACAAACCCAATGTTTCAATCATCTTCATCTTCATCATCATCATCATCATCATCATCTTCTCTGGAGGAAGTGAAAGAGCAGCTTTCGAATTGTCAAAAAAAAAAAAAAAAAAAAAAGAGCTCAGCGGTGGAACAACGTTCTGGAGGAAAAGAGAAGGGAAAAAGGAGAAAAGAAAAAGAGATGAAGAAAAAAGTGAAAGTGGAATGTTCTGGAGGCTAGGGAGTGGTAGGGAAAAAGGGAAAAGAAGGAAAAGGAAAAAGAAAAAGAAAAAAGAGAAGGCTACGTGGGTGGAGGAGAAAAAACAGAGGGAAAAAAAAAAAAAAAAAAAAAAGAAGAAAGGGGAAATGTTATCACAATATTTGTATAATATTTTCACAATAAATTTTAAAAGGTAGGTTATTATTAGCTAATATTAATGAGAAAAAAATAATTTTTTTAGAAGAGAAAAAAAATAATTTTAATAGTACGTTAAAATTAAAATTTGTATTAATTTTTATCACAATATTTTTACAATAAATCTTAAATTGTAGGTTATTATTAGCTAATATTGGTGGGAAAAAAATAATTTTTAGAAAGAGAAAAAAAATAATTTTAATAGTATGTTAAAATTAAAATCAGTATCAATTATCACAATAATTTTACAATATTTTCACAATAAATTTTAAGTGGTAGGTTATTATTAGCTAATATTATGAGAAAAAATTGATTTTTTAGAAAGAGAAAAATTGATTTAAGTATATGAAGTAGTTGATTTAAGTATGAAATAAACTCATATAAAAAATATATATATATATATTATATATATGAATAAACTCCCTTATATATACATTGTCCTTTTTGGTAATTTACCTCTTAAACTGCCACTTTTATAAGTGCTAGCCAAATACTCAGCTTTTTCAAAAAGCACTTTTTAACAGTTTTTACCAAACACTCAACTTTTTGAAACTCCACTTTTTCATTATGCACTTTTTGAAAACTCCACTTTTTCATTATGCACTTTTACAAAAAGCTGAACCAAACTCACCCTTACTGCAATAGCATAAAAGTTACTGTCATGTAGCTAGTTGCCTAATTTGACCCGTTTGCACATTCTCTCTTAGCTTTTACTTTTAGCGATATTTTTTTTACTAAGTCATTAAAAAACAAAACGTTAAAGGGAATGGAGCTTACTGCAACAGCATAAAAGTTTTTTGTCTTAAGCCCATTTTTGTGTAAAGAATTTGAAGGCTAGAGGTTGAAGACGACGAAGTGGGCCTGTCCGCAGATCCACTAGCCAAAAGGGCTAAAGTGACCACCAATTGAAAAACAAAAGGGGGTCTTACAATAGTTTTATTTATGCAGGGCCGGCTCAACGAATTTGAGGGCCTAGGCGAAAGCTTTAAATGGGGCCTTTTATTATATTTAATTATAAATTCATATATTTTTTTCAATTAAATTTATTTTTTGCTTTTTGAGAGGCAAAATTACTAATTAAATTTTTGCATTCAAGTTCCGCCAACATTTCTTTTTCAATTGATAATATAGCTAATCCACTTAATCTTTCTTGTGACATAGTTGATCTTAAATAGGATTTTATTAATTTTAATTTTGAAAAACTTCTTTCCGCGGAAGCAACTGTAATAGGTATAGTTAGTAATATTCTGAGAGCAATACATGCATTTGGAAAAGATTCTAGCCTCTTTATATAATTTAGTACATTAATTGGAGAGTTATCATTTATTTGCAAAACTTCTTTTAAAACTTTTAGTTCTGAATATAAATCTAAACCATCAATATCGGAATGAGTTTCATGTGTGAGAAAACATTCAAGATTAAGACAATTTTTTTTCAAACTATCATCATCTAGTGATTTTAGTTTTTCAAAATTAAATAAAAAACCAAAAATATTTTCATATATTTGAAATTGTTCAAACCTACTTTCAATTGAAGAAATAGCTTGATCTACTATATATAAAAAATAATTAATTCTAAAACATTCTTCAGCGGATTGTGTTGTCTCATCATTGACATTCTCATCAAACTGTTTTTTTCTACGAATTATACGTTTTTCACGAAATATAGGCTCTATTTCCATTTTGGTTGCAATTTCTTTAGATGAATTCATAGCAGATGTAAATCCATCTTCTCTATATTTTTTTAAAAAAGACATGAGACCTTTTAATTGATCTATAGCAACATCAATATGCATGTCTTTCGATTGTAAATTTTTACTAACAGTGTTAACAGCAAATAATATGTCATACCAAATAGTCATAGCTAGCAAAAACTCAAAACTTTCAATCTCATATGTTGCTAAACAATTAGCTTCACTTTTTGTTTTGGGATCTTCACTTGTTTTTGCCAATTGTAACAAAGCATCTCTTATTTCTAGAACTTGAAATTTATTGCTTTCACACTTTCAATTCGACTTTCCCAACGTGTTTGTGACAATGGCTTAAGAGTTAAACTGTCACATTATCTTGTAAAATTTTCCATCGCTTTGTGGAAGAAGAAAATAGTGTGTATATACGTTGTACTACTCCAAAAAAAGATATAGCTTTAGGACAAGAATTAGCCATATCACATAGGACAAGGTTGAGATTATGACAACCACATGGTGTGTAAAATGCTTTAGGATTTATATCAAGAATTCTTTTTTGTACCCTTGTTTTTTCCCTTTCATATTAGACCCATTATCATATCCTTGTCCACGTACATCATTAATATCAAGTTCAAGATTTTTTATTGCATTTATAATTTCATTGAAAAGACCTTTTCCAGAAGTATCATCTACGTTTAAAAATTCCACAAAATGTTCATCTATTTTTATCGGACTTATTGAAATATCTACACATCTTAGTATGAGAGTCATTTGTTCTTGATGACTTACATCGGGGGTACAATCAAGTATAATTGAAAAGTATTTTGCTTCTTTAATCTTTTTTATAATTTTACTTTTAATTTCTAATAATTGTATCACTTCATTTTGTATATTATGTCCAAGATAATGATTATGGATTGCACCATGTTGAATACGTTGAACATGTTCTTGCATTACTGGATCAAATTCTGCAATCATTTCAATTATACTTAAAAAATTCCATTATTTTCTTGATAGATCTTTTCGTTATTTCCTCGGAATGCCAAATTATTTTTACCAAGATTTTTTACCACCGCTATTATTCTTAATAATACTTTTTCCAATGATCTTTCTCTTTCTTAATTTGTTCTTGGACATTTTTATCAATTGTTTTATTCTTCAATAATCTTAGTTCTAAATCAATCCAAGTATTCATATTAGTAATATGCTCACTAGTTGTTTCGTGATTTTTAAGAATAGAACTAATATTTTTCCAATCCTTAGTTCCTCCATTAGCTAGTTGATTTGTATTAGATTTTGAATTAAACAACTTGCAACAAAAAAAATACTTTATCTAGGTCTTTCGAATACACTAACCATTTTCTATCATGTTTCTCCCCATTTGGTAATTTTCGAATATAATGCGTAGTAGAAAAATGTCTAGAGTTCTTATCTATAGGAAAGTTTAGATCATCAACTCTTATTGGACCATTTTCTATTAACAAATCTCTTAATTTTATATCAATAGTTTTCCATTGACTTGGATCAAAAATATTTGTAGGAATATAATTAGGTTGATCATTAATATTTTCACTCTCCTCTAAATTATTTTGAGCTTCATTATCAAGAATGGTGACATTACATGTTTGAACATTATCATGACCACCTTCGTTATTATCATTTTGTTGTATTTTTCATTATCTTCTAATTCTTTTTGATGAATTTCTTGTTCATTTATGAAACCTTCACTCAAATTTTCTGTAAGATTTTGTTTTTTACTAGTAATAAATTTGTCCATAGCTCCTTTTTGAGATTCAATTAGTTCTTCTATTTATCTTTTTTTTTTTTCATATCCAAATAAATATTTTCTAGTAGACATTTGTAATTAAAAAATATTTATGAATAAATGAAACACAATCTATAATATATAAAAAAATTACAATTTAACTAGAATAATATAAATTTAATGTATAAAAAATAGAACCTGTTTTATCAAAAGCACAATTGCAGCTTTACTTAATATGATCACTTTACACTTAAAACCTGCACAAAAAAATTAAAATTAATATTAGTACAAGGTAAATTATAAACGTGTAAGACTATTGAACATTCAGACCATTCAAAACGTGTAAGACTATTAGAATTTAACTCTTTTCTCTTTATGGGTCTGTTGACCATCTAAATCTGATTTCTTAAAAAAAAAAAACACCACACACAACACACAAAATGTGTAAGACTATTGACCATTCAAAACGTGAAAGACTATTAGACTTTAACTATTTTCTCTTTATGGGTCTATTGACCATTCAAAAGCCAAAAGGTTCTAGAGAAATCTAAAAGAATCTAGTAGATTAGTTTCAGCCTTCAGCCAAAAAGAAAAAGAAAAGACCCAGACACTCACGCCTCTTCAAAAGAAAAAAAAAAAAAAAAAAAAAAAAAAAAAAAAAAAAAAAAACCCAGACCCGTGAAAAGCAAAAACTCCTCTTTCAAAAAAAAAAAAAAAAGAAAAAGAAAAAAAAAAAAACCCAGACACCCATGAAAAGAAAACTGAGAAACCTCTTCAAAGAAAAAAAAAATCCAGACACCATGGAAAAAAACCAAGAAACCCTCTTCAAAAGAAAAAAAAATCCAGACACCCATGGAAAAAAAACCAAGAAACCCTCTTCAAAAAAAAAAAAAAAAAAAAAAAAAAAAAAACCAAACACCCATGAAAAAAAAACCAAGACACCCAGCAGCTTGCAGCAAACATGAAGAAGACAAAAGAGAAAGGAAGAGAAAACAAAAAACGAACCTTCAGTGAACACACAAGTCTATTGCCAACACAGACACAGTTGATGAGTAAGCCAACTAATAAGTGTTTTTTTAGAATCAATCAATATAGAGAGAGTTAGAGAATGAGTTTTTTTTTCTTCTTTCTTTTTTCTTTCTTCTCTTATTTGCCTCTTCTTTCTGCTTTTGTAATATTTCCTTCTGGCCATTTGTAATCTTTTCTTATGCAAGCTAAAGATTTGGTGATGGTCTGATCTGAGAGTCTGATTTGATGGGATTAGCTTTCGTCACATTGTCACTTCAGCTTTCTTCTCTGTGATAAACGGGCCTTCATGGCCTGATGAAATTTGGTGATGGCCGTTAGAAATTTTTTTTTTTTTTTTTTGGGATGAGAAATGGGCCTCTGTGAGAAACAAGCTTTTAAGGTGATGGCCATTTGTAATTTTTTTTTTCTCAGATGGAAAAATAATATTATATAATATATTATTATTATTTGGGGCCCTGTTATAATTAGGGCCTTAGGCGGTCACCTAAGTCGCCTAAGTCGCCTATAGCTTCAGCCGGCCTATATTATGGCATTTGTTGCCGTGTGCCTTGGGGCACACTTTTATGCCAATGATAATGGTGGGCTCTTTGCATAGGACTTGAAATAAGTTGAGAAGGGATTCTTTCTTGATCTTGGTGGTCCCAATGATAATGTTTTTTATTTTTTTTTTTTTTTTATTTATAAGTTTTTTTCTGAGAATAAACAAAAAACATAATGTTGCGTCTCTAGTTTAGTTTGTATTGTATATATAGGTATATACAAGATAGATTGTAATATATATATATATATATATCAAAAGGTACCTATTGAAAGGTAATAATCATCCAAATTGGATATATCAAAATGTGTTTATTGAATTAAAATGTGTCTATTGACCGAAAATATGCTTGTTGAACAAATATATGTCTATTGACCAAAAATGTACTTGTTGAACGAAAATGCGCTTATTAACCAAAAATGTACCTACTAAGTGAAAAGTTGCCTATTGAATGAAAATGTGCTTATTGATTGAAAATGTGTCTGTTGAAGGGTTATAATCCTTTGGTATAAATAGTGGTTGTCATATTTATTTGATAATTTATTCTCAAATTTTTCTCTTTCGTCTAATGTAGCAACAATAATACAAAATCTAAATATAATCCATATTAGCTTTTAATTGTAATCTAATTTTATGTAAAGTATACATTTTTTAAAAAAAAAATTTGGTGCCAAGTGAATTTATAATTTTCAATACGAAAGTCAAAATAATCATTTTATCACTATTATTGTTAAAAGTATTTGTGCATAAACACTGGTTACATTCTAGTTTAATACTTAAGATATATGATCTGAGATTAAAAGAAATAGGAATTTGAGAAGGAGCTTAAGATTAAATAGACAAAGCAATCAACAATGTTTGTGGTGGGCCTTTTTGTACTTTTAGGCTGGACTGATTCTTGCCATGCTCTGGCCCCAATAGTTCTGGATAGGAGAGTTGGGACTAGTTTGATTGAAACTTACCTTAAGCCAACTTGTGTGCAAGCCAGGACCCCTTTGCTAAGATCTTGGTCACGTGCCCACGGCAGAGGATGCTGTCACAAAAAATGTTATAATAAGAGGCACATAGTATAAACAAGATAAGAAAGACATATTTACTGCTACCAAGGATAATATTTAAACTACTTTCTCAATAAGAAAAATACAACAAGTTGAGTACAGCAGAAATAGGTTAGTGACAATAAAAAAAAAAAAAAAAGGAATAATGTCAATGATTAATCAAACAATAGGAAAGGAAGGGAATGGGTTGGGGGGGGGGGGGGTAGTGTTGCTGCTTGGTTCCTAGCAGGTTTAAGTCTAAGAAGGGAACTATCTCCAATGTGGGCAATCTCACAGGAAAATCTGTCATGGAAATTGTTTACTTTGAAAAAATGGGCCTAAATGGCTTATCCTCAAATCTTTTTAATCTTGTTAGAGAGTAGGCTGTTGAGAGGGAGAGAAGGGAGTAGCCTATTGGTGCATGCTGTTGGGAAATTTAGACCCTGGTTGATATAACTAATAAGTTTTAAATCTAAGTTGTTAATTAGATTTATTATGAATAAAATTTGTTAAAACAAACAAACATTAATATCATGTCAAAATAATATGCAGCGAAAAATAAATAAGACAAGATATGATGACTTAGGAAAACCAATGAAACAAACTAGTTTCACAGTAAAAAACCTGGGGGGAAACCTTCCCGAAAAGCAATCCACTATAGTAAAGAGAAGTTTCAGATCTAGTACAAAACTTTGTCCCTAGACTCTACAATCCCCGTAGATGAACTCACAGCAGGAATCTTCTACAGCTTTAGAACCTCCGAACTCTTCAATATATGAACGCCACCCTTTTTGATGATGCACGAATCCCAGTACGTGACTAACCAATTGCGCGGATCCCAGTACGTGACTAAGTGCCAGCCAGCTGAAGAGGACTTGAAGTGGGCCGTGACGAAGGAAGCCGTATTGAGAGACTATACTCTACCTTTCGAAGTGCACACTGAAGCATAAAACTATGCCATTGGAAGAGTATTTGTTCAGGACGGACACCCAAGCCGGAACTGGCTGAGATGAAGAAAATGTCAACACTGATGAAATGAGTTTGAAAACGTAAACAGCGGAAGAAGTCACTCTCAATCCGATCTAGCAAGAAATGCTCTACCGATAAAGTAAAGCGAGAGAGCTCATTAAGATGTTGGCTGCAAAGATCTTCACTTCATCAACAATAAAGATCAAGAAGCACTTGGTTACAAAACCTTAAGGTGCAAAGACGCAGTAGCTTCTTTCAGAGAGAATAAGGCATCAATCACCTTTTGCATATGTTCTCTTTGTATTCTCTTATGTGATGGCTCTAAAATAGGCCTTATATAGGTTTAGGGTTGTGAGAAAAGAAACCTTACAAAAATACATAAGCCTAGCCCAAAAATCAGATCTGAAAATCTAAATTCCTGTAACCTCGATCGATCGAGAGGTGTCGAGGAGGTGTCGAGGAGGTGTCGAGTTTTAAATCTTGATAGATAGCTATCTGTCGAGAAGCTATCGAGGAGCTATTGAGAAGATAGAAGATTTCTCGATTGATCCACTAGCTGTCGAGAATGTGTCGAGATTGCGATAAGAAAACACCTTAAAAAGCTCGATAGATAGCCAGCTGTTGGGCAAGTGTTGAGCAGCTGTCAGGCTATCTATCCGCAGGTGTCGAGCAATCTATCCAGCTTTAATGAACACCTTTTCTTCACTTGTTTCTTGGTCCAATCTTTGTGGCTTTAATACTAGACTTGAACAACATGTTTCTTCAAGTATTAAACACAACTTAGATCTACCCAAATACAAGTAAAGTGTATTTTGTCAAAGGATTAGCCAACTACATAAAAGAATGACATATGTTCTTAACATGTGAACCACATATGTCCTAACAATCTCCCCCTTTGGCAATCCGTGACAAAATACAACAAAACAAATGAACATATGAGAGAAGTCATAAATCACTCAACTCATATTCACTTGTTAAATACAATAAAATCTATTCTAACATAAACTCTTGAAAAGCTTTACAAGAAGAGAGTTTGTGGCAAGTAGACTTTGACAACTTGTATTTCCGAAACACTTTAAACAAAACTCATCAAGGCATCTTAGTGTGAAACAGAAATAATGATTGCATACAAGTATAAGAAACATGTGTATGAAGATAGAAAAGAAACAACACATGTAGAGATAGATGAAAGAAAACATACATCAACATATCATATAACAAAGATAAGCATAATGTATGTAAAAATGGTCACAAGACCCAAGGTACAAGAAGAAGGAGGTAAGCACTCCCCCTAACAAGATGAAACACATCTTCCCCTTACAAAGGAATGTATTTCTCCTCCTGACATGTAGAATCTTAAAAAGAAACCACATACAATTTCTGCCCCTTTTTGTCATGATTAACAAAGGGTACAAGAAGCTAGAAAGCTTCACCTGAGAAATATAAAGATAATCAAGGATGATCAAGGGGCACAAAGAATCCATAAAAATGCATGAATGTAATGAAATAAGATACTATGAATGACAAGATAATAGAAGGATGAAAAACATGTGAAAAATAAATCTCTCAACAAGAACAAATGTTATGCTTATGGATCCCAAAAACACACACACACAGAGACACACACACACACTAAACAAGTTTAACCAATTTTATTTTTCAAAAACAAGTTAAGACAGTTTAGTGAGCATACATTAGCACATGTAAAACCTTGTAATGGTCAAATCACATTGTACCTGCACATGTATCAAAAGTAGCAAAGAATATTGCGTGTTGTGTGTGAAAAATATCGCAAGATTGCATATGTGTATACATGTTATGACGATTTGAGATATGAGAAAATAACTTTAACTCACACATAATCATAACTATTTGATGGGGACTATCACCTTCGAGGTACATCTTATAACTCCCACATCTCCTAGAAAACACGCTTGCAATCATATCTAAAACATTTTTGATCTTTTTGCTTTTTATTTTTCTTTGCATATTTTTTTTTATTTAGCATATTATGCATGGGAATAAAAAGAGAGAAAAGAAATACCCAAGATATTAAGCATTTGACATCACACTTTTGCTATGCCGAAACATACAAATGTCTTTGACACTGCACTTTTGCTATGTCGAAGCATACATGTGTCATATTATAATTGGCGGGCAATAGTGGTGAGATGATTATTTATGCCTTTCTCTTAGGATTTTCTAGTCCTACCCATCAAAAAGAGTGATATGAGTGTTAAGTTTAAGATATAACTTAATCTTACTCATCACAAACAAGAGCCACAAAACTCACTTGCTTAGTTGTGCATAGAGATGCTCATCTAAGCTACACAAGATACAAAATTTAGAAACTTTGTTTCAATGGCCATCCAAGGTACACAAGTACCAAAGTACACAAACACACTGTTTTTGTATTTTTCTGATTTTTCTCTTTTTATTTTTATTCTGAAAACAAAACAAAATAAAAAACTAACCAACTAAACAAAAACAGACAAACAATATGAAAGCAGAAAGAAAGATGCAAATGTATGAAAGCATAATTCCAAAAGCGGATAAGAAATCAGGCAAATAGAGTCCTACTTTAGATAGAAAGAATTAAAGCAGAGGACAAACAAAAAAGACAATTAAGTCTTAGGTTCCTTTCTCACCCATATAGCACGAGTCTTTGGCCGTGAAGATGAAAATGCACTTGTCCTAGTATGTCTACTAAAGGACATGAAAGAATTAGAATTCTCCTGAAATTGAGTTAAAAAACTCAAAACTTTTAATAACTCTTCAAACAAAGGTGTAGGTTCTTGAGAGAAAACCTGTGACCGTTTGGACAATTGCTTATGATGATACAACTTAAAGCAATTAGGACAAATGTGTCCAGCAACACCACAATGATGACAAACATGAGGTCTAATAAAGGATTTAGAATTAGACATATCAGTTTTGAATTTCATACCTTTATCACCTTTCTTAGATTGTGGCACAAAGACAGTCTTTGATCTAGAAGCTGTGAAAGAGGAAGGGCCGGAGGAAATAGCATATCCTAAGCTAGTCTTATCAGAAATAGGCTTTTGAGTACTCAATACCTCATCAAGTTTTGCACTGGACATCCTCTCAATTTTAGTTCTAGCTTTACTAAGCTCAACTTCAAGATTCTTGACCTTCTCTTCTAATGAGGTGTTCTCCACAATAAAAGTCTCAACTAACCTTGTAGTCTCATCTAGTTTGATTAACAGTTCAGTTTTTTCAGTTTTTACCTCATTAAGCTCTTTTCTGCAAAGATGAGAAGTCTTTTCAGATTTTATGAATTGAGTGCATAGCTTATTATAGGCTTCCTGAAGAATCATCTTCTTGGGTACTTCATCATTTGAAGAATCCTCATTGTCACTAGCACTCTCCACAATCACCTTATCGGTTGAGGCAGTAAAGGCCATAACATGATGACATTCATTCACAAACTCATCAGAAGAGTCATCCTTAGTATCACTCCATGTAGCAACTAACCCTTTATCTTTTGACTCATTAGTCTTTTCCTTCATGAGGTAGTTTGGACACTCTATCCTTATATGACCAAAACCTTTGCACTCATGGCTTTGGATGAGAGGTTTCTTATTCTTACCATTCCTAGAGGATTTAGATTTCCTCGAAAGTTTTCCTTTATCCTTTTTCCTAAACTGAAGAAGTTTGATAATCTCATCAGTTATGAAGGTTAGATCCTCATCCTCATCTTCATCTTCATCTTCATCTTTGCTTTCAGAGTCCTCAATCTCTTCCTCTATACCCTTAAGAGCCAAGTTTTTACTCTTTCCATCTTTTCCCATTGAACCTAATCCCATCTCATAGGTTTGAAGGTTCCCTACAAGCTCAGTCAAAGAAATTTGATCAATGTCCTTTACTTCTTCAATGACAGTGATCTTGGCATGGAATTTTTCAAGTAAGGACCTAAGGATTTTCCTAACAATTTTGGATTCTGCTATAAATTCTCCAAGATTGAAAGCAGAATTCACAATATCCATGAGTTTAGCATAGAACTCATCAAATGTCTCATCCTCCTCCATCCTTATTTCTTCAAAAATACTAGTGAGTCTTTGAAGCTTCACAGTCTTTACTACCTTGGTACCTTCATAGATAATCTCAAGAATGGTCCATGCTTCCTTGGCAACTCCCGTGGATAATATTTTCTTAAATTCCCCATTGGTCACCCCACAAAACAAGGTATTCAAAGCCCTACTATTGAAATTTGCCACTATGATTGTTGCATCATCCCAATCCACTGACGATTCCTTTTGCTTAATCCAGCCGACTTCAACAGCTTGCTATACCTGTTCACCTAGAGCCTGCAAAAACACTTTCATACGAACTTTCCAGTACGTATAATTAGTTCCATCAAATAAAGGAGGAATCAAAAGAGATTGTCCACGATCCATGACAACAGGGTTCAAGGATCACACTGAATAAATTAATCCAATCAGAGTGAACCCGCTCTGATACCACTTGTTGAGAAATTTAGACCCCGGTTGATATAACTAACAAGTTTTAAATCCAAGTTGTTAATTAGATTTATTATAAATTAAACTTGCTAAAACAAACAAACATTAATATCATTTCAAAATAATATGCAGCGAAAAAATAAATAAGACAAGATATGATGACCCAGGAAAACCAATGAAACAAACTAGTTTCACAGTAAAAAACCTGGGGGGAAACCTTCCCGAAAAGCAATCTACTATAGTAAAAAGATGTTTCAGATCTACTACAAAACCTTTATCCCTAGACTCTACAATCCCCGTAGATGAACTCACAACAGAAACCTTCTACCGCTTCAGAACCTCTGAACTCTTTAATATATGAACGCCACCCTTTTTGATGATGCACGAATCCTAGTATGTGACTAACCAATTGTGTGGATCCCAGTATGTGACTTCAATCACCAACTAGAAGAAGATGTTGGTTGCAAGGATCTTCACTTCATCAACAATGAAGATCAAGAAGCAATTGGTTACAAAACCCTAAGGTACAAAGACGTAGTACCTTCTTTTAGAGAGAATAAGGCACCAATCACCTTTTGCGTATGTTCTCCTTGTATTCTCTTATGTGACGGCCTCTAAAATAAGCTTTATATAGGTTTAGGGTTGTGAGAAAAGAAACCCTACAAAAATACATAAGCCTGGCCCAAAAATCAGATTTGAAAATCTGAATTCCAATAACCTCGATCGATCGGGAGGTGTCAAGAAGGTGTCGAGCTTTAAACCTTGATAGATAGCTATCTGTCGAGAAGCTATCGAGGAGCTATCGAGAAGACAAAAGATTTCTCGATCGATCCACCAGCTGTCGAGAAGGTGTCAAGATTACGATATGAAAACACCTTAAAAGCTCGATAGATAGCCAGCTGTCAGGCAGGTGTCGAGCAGCTGTCGGGTTATCTGTTCGCAAGTGTCGAGCTATCTGTCCAGCTTTAATGAACACCTTTTTTTCACTTGTTTCTTGGTCCAATCTTCATGGCTTTAATACTAGACTTGAACAACATGTTTCTTCAAGTATTAAACACAACTTAGATCTACCTAAATATAAGTAAAGTGCATTTTGTCAAAGGATTAGCCAACTATATAAAAGAATGACATATGTTCTTAACATGTGAACCACATATGTCCTAACACATGCCCCTATCACACTCTTGCTTCCTCACTTCACTTTTTGTCCTTTCTATTTTTCCACACTCCCCATTTTCTTTCTTATTCCTCCGTTCCCTCTTTTCTTCCTTATTTTTCTTTGTTTTCTTTCTTCCTATTTTTTTTCCTCACGTGTTTTTCCTAGCTCTCTACTTACCTCTCGTTGTTCTTTTTCCTCCTCCTGCTTACTTCCTTCCCCTGTTCACTATGCACAACTAAGGCCTTTTTATACTGCCTACTGTGATGAGTTTTACTGTTTTACCCTTCAACCACTTTTGGCCTGGTGTAGGTGTCCTTCCCAGACCAACCACTAGTCTGTCTGCTGCCCAGCTATCACCACTACCCTGTGTTGGCCGTGCCACGTTCCATTCCTAGACAAAAGAGTTTTGTTTTGTTTTCTTACTCTTCGTGGCAGTCCCATCCGGATATGGGTTAGGTATTCTCTCTTACTAACTCTTATAGCATGTACCTAGTGATTCCAGCTCATCTTTCCCTATTTTGGGTGGTATATCATTCCAGAAGGACATTTCTTCCAAAAAAGCTTAAGCGGGAATCCCAGAATAGACTTCCCCCTTCTCTCCACCGCTAGACCATTCCCTCTTTTACCTCTGACCCATGGCCCACCGCCCCTATATTGGTTAGGTACAAGTAGGTGGTGCCTGAGCCTTGTGCGTGCTCCATTTTTATGTAAGTCTATGGCCTATCTACTATTCATGCATTTGCCATTGCTTGGGGGTTTGTCTGGTTTTTGCTGCACATTTTGCTGCTTATTCTTAACCTCTTGTGGTGTGGATGAGTCACCAGGTCTTCATTCTTTGAACCTCATTTCTTCTTTGGGCTGGGTCTTGCTTGGTTATGGGCCCTTCTTCCTTCAGTTCGGCCCTTATCTCTCTTTACTTCTAGTTTGTGGGCCATGTTACTGCTTGACTTGTGCCTGCTGGGTCTCTTTTGGGCCTGCCATGGACTTTTTCTCTTATTCAATTCACGTTGCCCAGTGTTTTTGCTGGGTTAATTTTCATACAATCTTAGGCTTTCTTGGCCCATTTCATTTCCTTCCGGCATCCTCGGCCTACTTTATTCCTTTTGGCATCCTTGGCCCATTCCATTCTTACATTCCCAAGGGATTTTGCTACATCTTTTAGGCTTTCCCAGCCCAATTACCATTTCCTTTACTTTCGGGGTTTGTTGGCCTTTGTACCAACCACATTTACTAATTCCTTTCTTTGGGCTCCTTTGACCCATTTTTTCTTGGTTTCCATTTATTATAATTCTCATGGGCTTACTACTTCCTTCTTTGAGCTCCCTTAGACCTGTTTGCTATTTTGGGGCCTTTTTACTATTTTATAGGTTTGTGAACCATTATTCTTGCCATTCGGGCTTAATGATTTTTTCTCACTTTGCTAATTTTGCATCCTTATTCCCTTCTATATTGTTGGGCTTCTTCTTGTTATTGGGCCTTCTTGTTACTACCCATGCCCTTCTAGGCTCCTCTCATCGACCCGTGGTACGATACCCATGCCCATTTTCTGGTGGTGCTTGGTGATTACTTACCTTTGCCGCCGGGTCGCGTATGGCTCTCTATTTTCTGCTATAACACTGAGGTATCTTAGGCCCTTTAGCTTCCTCAATCCTCGATCTCGACATACACTAAGGCACTTCACTCCCCGTGCCCATTCTCTTTGAATTTAGGTCGAGTACCTCTTCGGGTTGGAAGGAGTGGGTAGGTAAAGAGTTGTCTGAAACGGGTTTCATGGCGGCATGTGGAAGGTTGTTGTTTTGTCATATTGCCCATTCTCGGCGATGTGGACCCAAGTACTATAGAACTCTCTCCTGAGAAGGAGGCTGTGGAGGCCGAGTTGAAGAAAGAGATGAGCGGTAACACAAATTTGTCACATTGGGTTGGGGCTTTCTCCAAGGCTTTTGATGTAGTTCATCGCGTGACCTTTGTTGTGTTCTTGCTCTGTAAGTTCATCTTTGGCTCTCACCTTCATTATTTTGTAAAACCCCTTTATTTCTGATTAGCCATAAATATATCTGTCGGGGTGAGTCTGCCATTGGCCCTTATGTTTCTGGGTCATCTATATGTGCAGTTAGATATTTTGCATAGCGATGAGAAGCAGGCAGGTTCCTGCCAAATAGTCACCACTCCTGCTTACAGTACCATCTTGCAGTATCTATTATGGGAGCATTGTGCTAGGCACTTGGCAAAGTGCAAGTCCGTTTGTTTTGCTAAGGAGAAGTACCATTCATGTTCGAAGGTTATTACTGACTTTTGTGATCGCTTTGCATTGATTTTTTGTCGGCTTACCATTGGGTTGGGTTGAAGCCATTTGGGCATCTATCGTGGAGTTTTTTGATAAAGGAGTTGGTTTTTGTTGGAGAGCATACAAGAATTTGGGCACTGGTTATACATATGCTGACTTAGTCATGGGCCCCTTTGCTGACACTGCTAGGACCACCACCTCATTGATTGCTTTTGATGAGAGGGGGATTACATACTTAGTAGCCACTAATGCTGGATGGCTGCCTTACCTTACTAATGAGGGGGTCCGCTTAGTTCATTATTTTGCCAATAGAGTGAGGAGGCAGTTATGGCTAGATTAGGACATTCCCGATGATTTCACTGTCATTTTAAAGTTTGCTACTTCTATCCAACCATTCTTGCGACCTAGTGCCTTTGAGTTTTGCAGCAGGCATTTTACAGCAGTCACCATTCCAGGTTCACAGAGGGAGGGTATTTGTACAACTACGATGCATGGGTATTGGCAGGCTATGATGACTTCATTTGGGCAAGAGTCATTGGGCAGCAATGGGTTTTCTTTTGTTCCTCTTGATGGTCTCCATCCTATCATCTCTACCAACCCTCAATTACTTCTTCGCACCAAATTTGTGGTGGCGTATGCTAGGAAGCAGAGTCAGTCTGCTATATTTAAGTGGCAGGCAAAGGAAAAGGGATGGTACTTATATGCTGGTGAGTACCTCACAGGTTGGGAGAAGAAGGTGAACGTTTTGAACCTTCCTACGCTTACGAAGAAGGGCTTAGTGTCCCGGTTTGCCAAGCCTAAGTTTGCCAAGAGAGGTGATGACTCTTTCAAGACTTGTTCTGACATCATTCCCTATGAGGGTAACCTTCCTTCCATAGGTAATATAGTCCTTGAGGGTTCTCCTCCCCCTTCTACTCGTACTCGTTCCAGCAGGTGCCCTATTGCAGGTAAGCCCAAGCCTGCTGCTCCACGGCCATCCACAGATGCTTCCCCTTCTAGCAGGACCAGAGGCAGCGAGAGAAAGACATCTCCACCATCTCTGGCTGCCACCACTGAGAGGAGAGTCAACCATCGTCTTTAGGGGGTTCTTCGTGAGTGAGCTGACGAGATCCCTGGACCTCAGCCCTGCTTTGAAGGTCGTCAGCTGCACCATATCGTCGGCTTCGTCCACCTTCAGTGTTTCCCTCGTGAAACGTTGTACATATGACCTCAAGGTTTCTTTTTCTCCCTGCCTGATGGTAAGCAAGTGGTCAGCGGTCCTCTTTGGTCGTTGTCCTCCAATAAAGTGACGCAGGAAGGCGTTGCTCAACTGTTCGAACGTATCGATTGACGATGTTGGCAACTTCGTGAACCATTCTCGGGCAGCTCCCCTGAGTGTAGTTGGGAATGAGCGACACAATATTTCATCTGGGGGCTGTTGAAGTCCCAGGGTCGTCTTAAAGGTGTTTAGATGATCTTGAGGGTCCTTCAGCCCGTCGAAGGGCTCGAGCTGAGGTAACCGAAATTTCGACGGCACTGGGCAGTCGAGGACCGCTGTTGTGAATGGTGAATCCGTCGCCCGGACCATCCGATCCACGCTCCGCTCTGTTTTTTCTTTGATGGCGTTTCTTAGTTCGTCCATCTCCCTCCTCATCTCCCGAAGAATATCTGAATTTTGCTCGACGGGAGTGTTTGGCCTTCGATGGTCACTTCTTCTGTTGCTATCCCCCTCATCTTCCTGATTTCCCTTCGAACGATTTTCCTTTTGCTGAAGCCGTAATCTCATTTCTTGGTTTTGCTTAGTCAGTTCTTCAATTGTGGCTGCAAGGGCTTGAACTTGCTGAGTTAGGGTTGCAGCATCTTGATTAGACTCCATCCTGAAAAGAACAAAAATAAGGAACCACTATTTCGAGTTTGAACACGAAAAAATGTCGCTCCCCACAGACAGCGCCAAACTGATAAGTGTAAACTTGTCAGTGATGTTCGTCGGACGGAGCTAATCCTTCGGCCTGTCGACGTGGTCGCCGGTGTGGTGCCTACCACAACGCCTCCAATGCCAAAGTCAGAATATGGAACTCTATTTTTAAGAAAAGCAATATAAAATGAACAGAAAAGCAAATAAACAATATCCTTTCTTACTTGTCTCTCTCCCTCCTTCGTGAGAGTGTACGGGTTTTATATATGTTCTCATCGTCTCTAGCCGTTGGAGGAGTTATGGAGGTCTTAATGCTCCATTGGGTAACGCTTCGGGGCTGTGTAATGAGGCATTAATGTCTCCAAACGATCCGTACAGTTGGAAGTGTAACCGTTTAGTTGACTGCATTAAATGGACTGGATGTCCTCGTCAGTATCGCTGCCTTCTACGTTGTTCATCCTGAGGATGTTCTCGTCCGTATGAAGACATCGTCCTCATGGGAAAGGCTCGATGGTTTCGTCAGTACTTATTTACATCGTCAGGCCTCATGTTCTTGCTTGTTGACGCAAAGACCTCATGTTTTTGCCTTTTCTCTTAAATCTTTTTTGACTTACAAAGCAAGAACAAAACAAAAATGACTAAATTTGTGGATCCAATTTTTTCGATAAGCATACTTCATGACAACATGATATGTCAAGTAAACAAAGAAAATCATTCTGTTACGGGTTTAGGCCCCGGTTGTGCCAAACTATACTACCCATTTTAAACCAATTACTTATTAGTCAAATTATGTGTCGGTCCACAATGTTGGGTGCATGGCGCCATTGTAGTCCAGCCCAAATTCTATAGGACACCTCATTAAATGAGGCTGTTGAACAAGCCATAAAAGTCATCTTGCTTTTTCTTGGAAGCTGCCTTGGGCGTGTCTTACACACCGAACTGACCGAAGAGAAAAAGGAAAAGCTGAAGCAAAATAATGAGACGTTTTGTCCGTTTGCTAGATGTATTTAAAAATTAAAAATTATTATTTGAAAATATTTATAAAAATATGTGTAGATGAAAAGATGCGTTAAAATGCATGAAATGTTATTTAAAAATTGAAAATGATTATTTGAAAATACATACTAAACACTCCCTTAATATTTGTATGTTACTAATGTTTAAATAATAATTTTTAATTTTTTTGAAAATATTTATAAGTAAAAAAATAGGTAAAAATATGTGTAATATTACTTTATTTTCTTATTTTTTTTTTCTTTATAAGCATACTCCATAACAACATGATATGTCAAGTAAACAAAGAAAATCATTCTATTACGGATTTAGGCCTCGGTTGTGCCAAATTATACTACCCATTTTAAACCAAATGACTTATTAGTCAAATTATGTGTCGGTTCACATTGTTGGGTGCATGGCACCATTGGAGTCCAGCTCACATTCTATAGGACACTTCATTAAATGAGGCTGTTGAAGAAGCCACAAAATTCATCTTGCTTTTTCTTGGAAGGTGTCTTGGGCGTGTCTTACACACTGAAGAGAAAAAAGTAAAGCTGAAGCAAAATACAGAGATATTAAGGTCATTGAGTGAGATTACTCATTTATTTATGTATTATAATCAAGGACGAACCTGGTTTCAAACTTAGGGGTCAATACTAGAGGTTGACAATGATGCATTATTAGTACTAATTTTTTAATTTTTTATATTTTTTATTTTGCAAAAAAAAAAAAAATCATAAATGACAATTTATAATCAAGAGTTTTGTAAATTGTGATTTACGACTATATTTTTTGTTGGCTTTGATTCTGTGTCAAATTTGATTGTAATTATGTTCAATCATTTCCTTGTATTTTTATGGGATTTAATATAAGAGTTATGTGTAAGAGTTTGGTGAAGATTATGTGAAAATAAGGATTTCACGACTAGCTCACAAGTGCCGACTCATGAAACAAGCCACGCGAGAAGCACATACTGAAATTTGAAGAGTCTTTGACAAGCTGGATTTCACAAGTCATTCACGAGTCATTCACGAGTGAAATATTCAAACATTGTAGCGTACCATTCATGAAAATCAAAATCATGCAATTCAATATTCAAATATTGTAATTTCATTTCTTGATTAATTTTGATGAATATTTCATTTCTTTATTAATGAAAATGATGGGGATGTTACTTTGATCAAGAAAGAAGAAAATAGCAATTAGAGGAAAGCTAATCAAGAAGTAAATAGCGAGAATAGAACAGCAAGTCAACGGAATTGTACCGGACCATGAGCAATAAGGCTTATAAGTCTTAACCTAACGTAGCAGTAAGTCAATAACAAAGAAAAAGTATTTTGCTAGGAAACTTGGGAGGCTAGCTAGCACCAAAATATTTGGTCGCAATTTGCTATTCACAATCAAATGACACAGAGTTATGACTGAGCGGGAGACTCATGTGTGATAAAATAATCATTTTTCTAACAAATATTAAAAGCAGTTTATCAAGGATGGAATTAGGATTCAAACTTAGGGGCGTCGAAGTTCTTTGTTCAAAGATTTTTAAAAATTGAAATATCAATACTAGAGGTTGAAAACAATGTATTTGCATTTTTTATTTAAAAAAAAATCACAAATGACAATTTTTTTTTTTTTTTTTAGGAAACAGCAATACTTTTTAGAACACACAAACATGAAAATAATATATAGAGTTTTTTAAACAGACTTATAATACATTACATAATCAGAGTACCATTACAAAAGGGCCTAACCTTTGTAGTAGTAGTTTGGGGTTATAAAGACTGAAACTCTAACACACACAACCGATGTAAGATAAACATTCCTATTTTTTATTTATTTTGAGGAAACAGTAATACTTATTAGAACACACAAACACGAAAGTAATATATAGAGTTTTTTAAATAGGCTTATAATATATTACATAACTAGAGTACCACTTCAAAATGGCCTAAAAGGCCTAACCTTTGTAGTAATAGCCTAGGGTCATAAAGACTGAAACTCTAACACACAAATGACAATTTATAATCATGAGTTTTGTAAGTCAATTGGCACGTTCTCAGATTTTCAAGGTCTA
The DNA here is from genome assembly GCF_002906115.3 of Quercus suber. Taxonomy (NCBI): domain Eukaryota; kingdom Viridiplantae; phylum Streptophyta; class Magnoliopsida; order Fagales; family Fagaceae; genus Quercus; species Quercus suber. Next base: position 1,115,193 of record NW_027069573.1, read on the forward strand.
ACCAAGATTAGTCTGATTCTTTATTCTATCGACATTATAAATTTTTTTTTTTTTTTTTAAATTATGTACTCTTTTGGCATAATTCTAAAACTAAATACTTCATAATGCTATATATATAGTTAAAAGATTCTTTAAAAAAAAAAAAAAAAAACTATAGTTAAAAGTTCTGAAAAAAAAAAAAAAAAAAAAAAAAAAAACAAAACAAAACAAAAAAAAAAAAAAAACAAAAACAAAAACAAAAAAATCAAAGGATAACGATAAACAATGAAGCCATACGATGGGAAAGAATCACAAGGAGAAAATGCTAAAAAATATGGAGATGGTAAAAATTGTTGAGAGGGTATTTAAGTAAAATAATGCAACATTTGATGTTTCATATGCTGCCTGACACATATCATACAGGTGGTGATATTTTTCTCCATTTCCCTATTAAAGTAGGGCCATTTCAGTAATAGCATGCAGACTAAACAAGTACAACACTCGTTAACAAAAGCCTTTGTCATTTTATTGTTATTGAAAATAGGAATTTCAAAAAGCTAGGGGAGCCCATGCCCCCCTGCCCTTTAGCTTCACCTATTCACCTATGTTCTCTCTTAATGTACTCTGCAACTTTTATGATATCAACAACTGACCACCCTCTCGAGAAATAAAAAATCATATGTGAAAGAGCAACCCATAATTATATGAGTACAATTGCAAAGAAAGAAAGTACAACTATACTGTTAAGGCTCCAGTACAATACGTTATTATAGTATTCTTGTGTAGCAAATATTGGTACAGAGTTAGTTAGTTGGTTAAGACATGTATTAGAAGCTTGTGCTTGGTTAGTTGAGTAAATATGCTGTAATGTGTTGTACTAAGTTAGTAGTTAAGCAATAGTTGTACTCTATTAGTTAGTGAGTAGAGTATAAAACTGATTGTAATATGGAATTCATTGAAGAATAATACAATGATTAGTTCTCTTTGAGATACTATTGGAGGCCTAGTTCCCTCGAAGAACTACTAGAGTAAGAGTAAAGAAAAATTAAGGATTAATTTGATCCTTATCATTTGGTATTAGAGCCGGTTCAGCCATGGTGCAAGAAACCAGATATTCTCTTTTGAGTGACTCTATTTCGTTGGTACAACAGAGATTGGATGATCATGCTTCTACCATAAAAATTATTTCAAGAAGATTGGAAAAATTGGATAACAGTTTCAAAGGAAGATTGGAACAACTGGATAACAATTTCAGAGGAATGCAAGCTATGATTGAAGAAACATTACCAGCAGTGTAGCAACAAGTTAATTAGTGAAAAGGTCCAGTTCATCATCAAGAAAATCATCTTCCTGAAACTGAGGTGCTACAAAATTCAATACACCATCCACAACTTGAGGTAGGTGCTCTAATTCCTAGGCCCATTAGGTTAGAATTTCCTAGATTTAGTGGAGGTGATCCTTCTACTTGGATCTTTAGAGCTGTGCAATTCTTTCATCACTATAAAATACCTAAGGAAGAAAAGATCTTGAATGCTTCTTATCATCTTAATGATGAGGCATTAATTTGGTTCCAAGATTGTGAGAGATCTTTGGATTCTTGGGAGACTTTTGTCAGGGCCATTCAAGTTAGATTTGGACCTTCATCATATGATGATCCCATGGAAGCCCTGACCAAATTGAAGCAAACTACAATTGTGACTATTTACAAAAGCCAGTTTGAGATGCTAAGTAATAGAATCAGAAACTTACCTAAATTTCACAAGCTCAGCTGTTTTTTGAATGGCTTAAGAGATGAAGTTAGATTGGTAGTAAGGATGCAGAATCCAAGAACTCTGAGTGCTACCTTTCGGTTAGCTAAAATTCAAGAAGAGTATTTGTCCACTTGCAAGAAGGTCTATATTCTGAGTCTAGCAAAAGCAATTGGCAAGAACAACCAATAGAAAAGTATGACAGTAAGAGTGAGTCTAAGACAAGGGTTCCAATACAAAATATTACCTCAACTCAAATGGAAGAAAGAAGAAAAAAGGGTCTTTGTTATGATTGTGACAAGAAATTGCAGCCTAAACACAAGTGTAAAGGTCTTAAGTTGTTCATGATAGAAGAAGTGCAAAAGGCCAACCAAGATGAAGCTGTAGAAGTGGATGATAATGCAGATTTTCCGTTGGATCAAGCTGATATCACTCTGTATGCTTTGTTAGGCAATCCTTCCCCAGGTACTATGAGGGTCTTGGGTCAGATTAAAGGACATTAGGCTGTAATATTGTTGGACACTGGTAGTTCTCATAACTTCCTTGATTTTGGTTTAGATAGAACTCTACAATTGGTTGTAGACATTACAAGGATTTTGGAGGTGAGGTTGGCTAATGGCGATTTGATTAGAACAAAGGGTGAATGTAGAGACTTGTTAATCAAGATGCAAGGTAAGGATTTCTTGGTGGATCTGCATGTTTTAAATTTAGGGGGTTGTGATGTGGCTTTGGGCACTCAATGGTTGAGCACCCTTGGTCTCATTAGTTGGGATTTCAAACATTTGGAGATGGGATTCATGTACCAAGGGAACAAGATGTGGTTGAAAGGTGTCAAATCCACATGTTTAGTCATACAAAATGGTGACCAGTTCTTTAAACAACCAGTTCAAAAAGGTTTGCTTTTGCAGATTGTATCACAGCAATTAGATTCTTCACTTGCACAACAACCTATTCATTCAATGGTGCAATCTATGTTAGAAGAGTTTGCTATAGTTTTTGAGGAACCTAAGGGTTTACCTCCATGTAGAGGTCATGAACACTAGATTATTCTTAAACCAGGAACCTAACCAATCTGTCAGAGGCCATACAGGTATCCCTATTACCAGAAAACTGAAATTGAAAACATTGTTAAGGACCTACTTAATTCAAGTTCTATTAGAAACAGTCAAAGTCCATTTGCTTCTCCTGTGTTATTAGTTAGAAAAGAAGATAGTAGTTAGAGGATGTGTGTGGCTTATAGGGCTTTTAACAATGATACCATGAAAGACAAGTTTCCTATTCCTGTGGTAGATGAACTGAGTGGTGCTTGGGCATCCTCTAAGTTGGACTTGAGATCTGGTTATCATCAGATTTGAATGAGGGAAAAAGATATTGAGAAAACAACTTTTAGAACCCATGAAGGCCATTATGAGTTCTTAGTTATGCCATTTGGACTAACTAATGCTCCATCCACATTTCAATCTCTCATGAATGATGTGTTTAAGCCATTTCTTAGGGAATTTGTGCTTGTATTTTTTTGATGATATTCTTGCATATAGTAGAGATATGACTACTCATGTATTGCATCTTAGATTTTTTTTACAAGTATTATTTGATCATAAGCTTTTTGCAAAGAGAAGCAAGTGTACTTTTGCTTGCTCTGAGGTGGAGTATTTTGGGCGTGTTATATCTGGCAATGGTGTCAAAACTGATCTTAAGAAGATTGCAGCCATGTTAGAGTGGCCCATTCCTAAAACAGTGAAAGCTTTGAGGGGTTTTTTGGGATTAACTAGTTATTACAAGAAATTCATCGGGAATTATGGTTCAATTGCTTCACCCCTAACTGATCTCCTCAAGAAGGATGCATTTGAGTGGATTGCTCAAGCTAACCAAGCCTTTTATAATCTTAAGGAGGCTGTCTCCCATCCTCCTATCCTAGCCTTACCTGATTTTTCCCAGTCTTTTTTGGTGGAATATGATGCTTCTGGCTTTGGGATTGGGGTTGTGTTGATACATCAAAGTAGACCAATTGCTTTTCACAAGCTTTAAAGGGAAAGAGTATCCATTTGTCAACTTATGAAAAGGGGTTACTTGCCTTAGTCACAGCAGTTAAAAAATGGAGGCCATATCTGTTAGGGAAGCCTTTTATGATTAAAACAGATCATCAAAGTTTGAAGTATCTGTTGGAGGAGAGAATTGGCACTCCTATGTAGCAAAGATGGATTACAAAGCTACTTGGTTACTCATTTGTCATTTCTTACAAAAAAGGAAAGGATAATATGGTAGCTGATGCCTTATCTAGAAAATGTGAGAAAGAAGACTTTAACGAATAGCAGGCTGCTAAGGAAACTCTACAACCTACTTTGTGTGATGATTCAGGTATCAGCCTGTTTTGCATTGATTCTCAAGTTGACAATCACTGCAGCTTGTTTCTTATTTCCTTTCCTATTCTTGCTTGGATTGAAGAGCTTAAGGCAAGTTATGAAGATGATGAAGAGGTGCAACAGATTCTACAGTCACTCTATCATAGTCCAGATGTTGTTGGTAAGTTCAGTTTGCAAAATGGCTTATTGTTGTATAAGGGTCAAATTTTTTTGGGTCCAAATTGCAGTGTGAAAGCTAAGATAATGGATTTGGTATATAGTAGTCTATTAGAAGGGCATTCAGGATATTTGAAAACATTTCACAAGGCTAAAAGAGATTGGTTTTGGAGGGGAATGAAGAAAGACTTGAAGGATTACATCAAAGGGTGTGAACTTTGTCAAAGAATTAAGCATGAAACAAGTAAGCCAGCTGGATTGCTACACCCTTTAGCTATTCCTCCAACACCCTGGACTTCCATAAGCATGGATTTTGTTGAGGGTTTACCTAAGTCCTTCAAGCAAGATGTGGTAATGGTTGTGGTGGACAAACTTACGAAATATGTTCATTTTATCCCATTGTCACATCCTTATACTGCAGCTAAGGTGGCTACTTTGTTCATGAATCAAATTTTCAAGCTCCATGGGATGCCTACTTCTATTGTAAGTGATAGGGACCTTGTGTTTACATCTAAGTTTTGGGAGGTGTTTAAGTTGCAAGGGGTGGAATTGGCAATGTCCTTAGCCTACCACCCTCAATCTGATGGTTAGACTGAGGTGGTTAATTGGAGTCTTGAGCAATATCTCAGAGCCTCTTCAGGGGATAAACCAAAACAGTGGGTGGAGTGGTTACCCTTGGTTGAGTTCTAGTTTAATACAAATTACCATATAGCTACTTAGTTAACTACCTTTGAAGCTCTCTATGGTTTTAAACCCCCAAAGATGTTAGACTACATTCTTGGACTCACTAAGGCAGCTGTTGTGGATGAGTACTTATTGTCTAGGCAGCAGATTTTAAGCCTTCTCAAGAATAATTTGGTGGTTGCTCAAGAAAGGAAGAAACTTCGAGCTGATAAACACAGACAGGAAAGACATTTTGAGGTGGGTGATTGGGTTTTCCTAAGGCTCCAACCCTTTAAACAATAGTCCCTTCAATTAAACAAAGTGGGAAAACTGGCACCTAAGTTCTTTGGTCCTTTTCAAATTCTACAGAAAGTTGGTGTTGTTGGTTATAAGCTAGATTTGCCTCCTAATACAGGTGCGCATCCTATGTTCCATGTGTCTTGCTTAAAGGCTAAGTTGGGACAAAATATCAATCCAATTCCTACCTTGCCACTAGTGGATAATCAAGGTCAGCTTTCTCCTGAACTAGGGGCCATTTTACAACAAAGGCAAGTTCGGCTCAAAAGACATAAGCAAGCTACAGAGGTTCTTGTCCAATGGGAATGGTCTTCACCAGATGATGCTACTTGGGAGCTACTTCATGTTTTGCAACACTAGTATCCACACCTTGTGGGCAAGGTGCTATAAAGAGGGGTACAATGTTAAGGCTCTAGTACAATACATTACTGTAGTATTCTTGTGCAGTGAATACTGGTACAAAGTTAGTTAGTTGGTTAAGACATGTATTAGAAGCTTGTACTTGGTTAGTTGAGTGACTAAGCTGTAATGTGTTGTACTCTATTAGTAGTTTAGCAATAGTTGTACTCTGTTAGTTAGTGAGTAGAGTATAAGACTAAACTGATTCTAATATGGAATTCATTGAAGAATAATATAGTGATTAGTCCTCTTTGGGACCCACAAACTAGTTGTGTTCAAAAAAGCTAAAACGGGTACTTGCGTGTATCCTCTCTCTCCCCTTAAAGAGTAATTCTGGTGTCACAACCAATTACACAACTTTGCCCACAACTTGCCCATGTGGGGAGTTGTGGTTGGTGGAAGGGTGATGGTGGGACCATGTGCCACTCCTCTCCACCAACCACAACTCGCCACATGGGCGACTTGTAGACAAAGTTGTGTAATTGTGTGTGGCACTAGAATTTTTCCCCCTTAAATCCCTTTTTCTCCTCTTTTTTTCTTTGATCCAGGGACACCAAAGAATCCTAATTCAAACTTTCTTCCAGGAGAAACCAGAGTTTCTTTATGGTCTCTAATCCACTCACCATACCTCAAAGAAACTCTATCAGCGCAATGAACATGAAAGGAACAGTGCAGTATTGGTATGTACAAGATGAACATGGAACACAGCATGCAGTTTGCGGACCATTCTTTAATTACTGTGATTGCTCCCATTTTGAACTTTCTGTTACCAAAATGAAACAAGTAGAATTTTCTTTGTTGTTAGAACTTAAAAGCACAGTGTCGGTGTGTTCTTGCTTGTTGACGCAAAGACTTCTTGGTCATCAATTTTCACTTTGACAACTGGAAAAGGTTACCAAAAAAGTAAAGCAATGCTGGTGTCACAACTTGTGGTGAGTTGTGATTGGTGGAGGGGTGATGGTGGGTCTATGTGGAGACACCTTTCTACCAATTACAACTTGCCATGTGAGCGAGTTGTGCCACAAGTTGTGGCACCAAAATATACAAAAAAAAAAGTATGCAATGTGAACCACTTTAATTTACTATTCAATTTGAATCCCTTCTTGGACCTTTTACTTTATTTGTTTCTTTTATAATTTTTTTTACTCAGCACGACAAAGCAAGAACAAAACAAAAATGACTAATTTTTAGTTGTTCCAGTTCTTTCGATATGTCAAGTAAACAAAGAAAATCATTCTATTACGGATTTAGGCCCCGGTTGTGCCAGATTATACTACCAATTTTAAACCAAATTACTTATTAGTCAAATTATGTGTCGGTTCACTATGTTGGGTGCATGGCACCATTGTAGTCCAACCCACATTCTATAGGACACCTCATTAAATGAGGCTGTTGAAGAAGCCACAAAAGTCATCTTGCTTTTTCTTGGAAGGTGCCTTGGGCATGTCTTACACACTGAAGAGAAAAAGTGATGTATGACATAATTTACTATTTAATTATTGTAATTTATTATTTTTGGTATTTTTATGTAATTTTCGTTATTTTAGGTTTAGGTGATTTATTTCCTTGTTTTTAGGTGCATTTAATGCTTTTTAGGTCAAATTTAATTCCTGTTATGGTTAGGTATCAATTATGAGTTATTTTAGATTATATTTTCTTGTCTGTTAAGTTTTAAGAAGCCTTTAAATAGGCCCCTAAGTCTGTAAACGTTTTTCAGAGACTATTATCAATAAACACAAACATTTTGTCAATTTTTCTTCTGGTGGATTCCAGTTTTATCTCCTTGTGGATTCAGGGAAACCCCTCGTAGATTCGAGATTTACTACCAGAAGCTAACAGTTTAGTTTCTGTTTCATCAAGAGAGCATCGTGTGTACTTTTCTTTAGGCTTCCGCGACATCAGTTGGTATCAGACCCTTGACTTACCCTGGTCTGATTGCTAACCGATGAGACGGTAACCACCACCACAACAACGACGAATAACTTAGCAAGTATTACGTGACGTACAACAAGCACTCACAAATATCTATGCTAGGATGGCGCCGTTGAAGAATGAAAACAATAGGGATAACTGCAACGGAGACATAACTCACGGGCAACCTATTGGTAATCAAATTTCATATAGACCTTATAAGAAAATTGCAAGTTTTAATGGTTATTTTTTAAAAGAAGATTTTCTTGATTGGTTACTTGATCTAGAGGATTTATTTGATTATGAGAATATTTGTTATGAGAGAAAAGTTGGACTTGCTTTGTATAAACTTAGTAAGTATGCCTTATGTTGGTGGGAACGAGTACAATCTAATAGAATCCGACTAGGTAAAGACAAAATTCGTTCATGGCCAAGGATGAAAAAGATGCTTGCTATCAAATTTTATCCTTTGGATTGTGAAGAAATCTTGTCGTATACAATACAAGATTATTATTGGCCAAGAAGTTCATACTTGAATTATTTTGAAGAGCCAAATATTCCACCGTTAAAGGAAGAATTGAATATAGAAGAAAATATAGAGATTTATGAGGAAATTAATGAAGGCCTTGTTATAGAAGAAGAATCTAAAATCAAGATTGTGGAGGAGATTAATGAAGACCCCATTATAGAGAAAGATCTTGAGGTTGAGATAGTAGAGACCATTAAAGAAGAAATTATAGAGGAAGTTGTCAACGATCTCGATGAAATCAAGTTAGATGATTGCAACATTCAAACTCCTATTATTTTATTGGGAGACACTGAAACAAAGTTTATTGATTTTATTAGGGTGGAAAGATTTGATTTGATCATTGACTCCTATTTGGTGAATATTGTCAATTACATGAAGATCAAGGGAGAAGAAGTTCAAGTTGCCCAATTAATGACTTTCAAGTTTGGAAAGAAGACAAAGAAGATGAAGTATTCAATGTATTTGTTCTCTTGGCATAGGAGATTCCAGATTTCAAAGATGAACTCGGGGACGAGTTTGTTTCAAGTGGAGTGGTCTGATGTAGGACACAATTTACTATTTAATTATTGTAATTTATTATTTTTGGTATTTTTATGTAATTTTCGTTATTTTAGGTTTAGGTGATTTATTTCCTTGTTTTTAGGTGCATTTAATGCTTTTTAGGTCAAATTTGATTCCTGTTATGGTTAGGTATCAATTATGAGTTATTTTAGATTATATTTTCTTGTCTGTTAAGTTTTAAGGAGCATTTAAATAGGCCCCTAAGTCTGTACATGTTTTTCAGAGACTATTATCAACAAACACAAACATTTTGTCAATTTTTCTTCTGGTGGATTCCAGTTTTATCTCCTTGTGGATTCAGGGAAACCTCTCATGGATTCGAGATTTACTACTAGAAGCTAACAGTTTAGTTTCTGTTTCATCAAGAGAGCATCGTGTGTGCTTTTCTTTAGGCTTCCGTGACATCAAAAAGGAAAAGCTGAAGCAAAATAGAGAGATATTCGGTCATTGAGTGAGATGACTCATTTATTTATATATTATGAGAGAATTTATCATAAACTCTATCGTTTTATTTATTTCTCTCTTTTGTCAATTGTTAAACTACGTAAAATCAATTCACAATTACTGCAGCAAAACTAATTTATGAAATTTACAAATGAAAGTTTTCTCTAATGAGAAATGAGAAATAAAAAAAATAAAAAATATCAAATTATGCCCAAATAGAAATTGTTCATCATAAGAATAATGTCTCTTACAGAGAAGCTTACCATAGATATTAGATGACGGAACATAGAGAAGATGAGAATAAATAATAAATAAATAAAAAGATCGAAGAAATCCATAGAAATGAGTATTTGCTTTTATTGAATGATGCATTTGAGTATTTTTGTGCTATGATTATTATTATTTTGGTGTCAAGTATAAGTACAACTGTACGAGGGGTTAAAGTCTAAAAATGAACTCCACGTAGGGGGCAATATGCTATTAAGCCACAAGGTCATAGGTATTTGCAGACCTGATTGCGACAGGAAGATCCTCCAACCCGTTTCAATTGACGTCTCTGCATAGTGCATTCTATCTCATGTCAAGCCACAAAAGTCATGTTGCTTTTTCTTCGAAGGTGTCCTGGGAGTGTCTTACATACTGAAGAGAAAAAGGAAATGCTGAAGCAAAATAGAGAGATATTCGGTCATTGTGATACGACCCCCTCCACGGCCGCGTGTAGATCCTCTTTTCCCTTGAGGGGCTATGGTTAGATCTAAGGATTTTCAGAAATAAAACAGTAGACAAGAGGAAATTTATGGTTATACTTCGAGGGATAACCAAGACCTCCTTAACAAGCAAAGCTTGATTTTTACTAAAATATTCTTATACCTCTTATTAATCATAATAGGCCTTATATAGGCTTACAACTGAACGTAAAAAAACAAATCCAACACCTAAATGATAGAAACAATTCCTACAATCTAGCCTACTAATCTGATAAGGATAAAGGATGATACGACCCCCTCCACGGCCGCGTGTAGATCCTCTTTTCCCTTGAGGGGCTATGGTTAGATCTAAGGATTTTCAGAAATAAAACAGTAGACAAGAGGAAATTTATGGTTATACTTCGAGGGATAACCAAGACCTCCTTAACAAGCAAAGCTTGATTTTTACTAAAATATTCTTATACCTCTTATTAATCATAATAGGCCTTATATAGGCTTACAACTGAACGTAAAAAAACAAATCCAACACCTAAATGATAGAAACAATTCCTACAATCTAGCCTACTAATCTGATAAGGATAAAGGCAATTACTCTCCTACTAAATAACAAATACTTGAAATATTAGATAACAATCAATAGCTAAGATAAAGATAAACTCCTAAGCAAATTCAAAAGCAATAACCAATCTGGAATCTGGTATGGCAGCTGGTACGTAACACTCCCTTTCCCTTAAAATCATCCCTTGTCCTCAAGGGATCCTTCTCCATGCTCATCCGGATAACCCACCTCAATAAAAAATAGCCTCTTACATTGATGTCCTGGTGCAAATTTCTCATCACAATTAAAGCACAAGCCCTTGTCTCGCCTCTCTTTGAGTTCAGTAGGTGTAAGCTTCTTGATAGTCTTAGTAGTAGGACTCACTTTGCTAAGAGATAGAGGCAAAGGCTCTTCATTTTCTTCAGATGGAGGTTGTTGATGTTGAAATTGGGACTTGGCTTCATAGAGGCGAGCTAAGCCCACTGCAGCAGATAAGGAAGTCGGTTTGAGGGCTTGAACATCAATTCGTAGATGTTCTTTAAGGCCACTAATGAAGCAACCCACTTGTTGTGCAGGTGGTAATTTTCCTACCCTGCTAAGCAATCTTTCAAATTGGCTTTGATACTCTCTCACAGATCCCATTTGCTTAAGCTTCGTTAGATCACCAAAGAAGTCATCAAACTCTGTTGGGCCATAACGTGTGTACAAGCCTTCTTTGAGGAGAGGCCAAGTGATCACTCTCTCTTCTTCCTTTAGTATTTGATACCATAATTGTGCTTCCCCCTCCAAATGGTAGGCAGCCAATGAAATTTTTTCTTCCTCAACAATATTTTGGAATTCAAAAAATTGCTCTACACGGCAAATCCAACTAGTTGGATCTTCATTTCCGTTGAAGCGTGGGAAATCTAGTTTTGTCACCCTTGGAATGACAGCACTATGTGAGCTGGATGGTCCAGAGTTGAACCTACTTGAAGACCTTTCCCCCTCACCACGCTTGTGAGAATTCTCACTGCTATGATTACTCGAAAGGTTGTCAAAACGAGTATTCATTGCAGCAAGCATTCCCTGTATCTCCTTCATCATCTTCTGTTGTTCCGAAATCATGGAAGTCAGGTTGTTAACCTCACCTTACAATTTGTCCACACGATCCTCAGCCATAACCTGGCTCTGATACCAATTTGATACGACCCCCTCCACGGCCGCGTGTAGATCCTCTTTTCCCTTGAGGGGCTATGGTTAGATCTAAGGATTTTCAGAAATAAAACAGTAGACAAGAGGAAATTTATGGTTATACTTCGAGGGATAACCAAGACCTCCTTAACAAGCAAAGCTTGATTTTTACTAAAATATTCTTATACCTCTTATTAATCATAATAGGCCTTATATAGGCTTACAACTGAATGTAAAAAAACAAATCCAACACCTAAATAATAGAAACAATTCCTACAATCTAGCCTACTAATCTGATAAGGATAAAGGCAATTACTCTCCTACTAAATAACAAATACTTGAAATATTAGATAACAATCAATAGCTAAGATAAAGATAAACTCCTAAGCAAATTCAAAAGCAATAACCAATCTGGAATCTGGTATGGCAGCTGGTACGTAACACATTGAGTGAGACTACTCATTTATATTTATATATTATAATTAAGTTAATGTCTTGCTCTTAAGTAAGTGTCTTGCTCTTATATGTGTATGTGTATGTGCATGCCCAGTTTCATTTCCTTTATTAGTATATTTCATTTATGTTTTGTATCTTTCCTTTTGTTTATATATTTTAACATTGAATGCACACTAGTTTTAATTTTTACTATATATTTAGTCTTGAATCTTAGTATATATTTCATTCTTGAATTCAATTTTTTTTTTGTTCATGATTTAGCCTCCTAAGCTAAGTCTTGACTGTGTCTCTGTGCATAGTGTCTATTGATGTTGAATGGGTGAAAATGCATACTTTGAATTACAACTGATGAAGGTACGAAATCACTACAATCTAATAAAGGATGATGTATATCGCATTAAAGGCATTCTTCTCCATACCGGGGAATTAGAAGGAAAGACTTGTATCAGAAGCAAACACTAGAAAATAAAATTTATAGTACATCTCCTAAACAACAGAATACGCACAACAGGAAAGCCAGGATACTGTCATGCAAGAACAGTGTAAGGAATTCTCCAAAGGCAGCAGAAAGCAGCATACGAAATTGCTTTTTTCGATTATCAAAACTAAATTGAGTTTTTCATCTTGTCCTTTTTGTTTTCCAGTTTTCCTTTTTAACTATTCGATTGTTTCAACTACTTATAACTTTTATGTTTTTTTTGGTTTAGATGGAATATTAGATACAATTATATGGCATCCTACGTGAATTACGACCTGTCTTTCCAATTAGAACATTTTCCAAATGGCTTCATATGACCGCATTTGAAATGATCTACAATGGAGACATGACATGTATGCCTATTCTTTATAAGTGCACTAATGGTACATGTGAATAGCATTCTCTTGAATCTCTTCTTGCTTATTGTGGCAATGAACAGTACAGCTCAAATGTAAGACTAACTGTACCTCTTGATGAAAATTGCTAATAATGCTGTTCTAGGCTTCCAAATAATAGGAAGAAATAAATGAATTCAGTTAGTCTGAGTTAGAGACAATCGGTATTCAGTAAAGTACAATAAATACAAAGGAGGTTCAAATAGGAAACAATCAGACTTACATTGGATACAATGTAATCACATATCAGCGACAATAAAAAAACGTATCAAGAATCATGAAATGTGCCATAATTGTTCCTAGGAGAACCATAGTAAGAATACTAGAAACTTCTGCAGCACTGATAAAGAAAAACAAGAATCATGAGAGCGCTTATGCTATCCACCATTATCGGCCTTCTTCAATGGTACATGTTAATTCATTCAAACTTTCTGGTTTAGTAGTAGAAGAAGTTTTGCTAGAAAGGGATCTTCTTACAACATAGGCTGGTTGTTTAGGAGTTGGGAGAGTTGCAGTTTCACTACCAAGCATGAAAACTACATTCGACATTGTGGGACGACCAATTGGGTCCTCTTGTACACATAAAAGCCCAATTTTAACACACCTCAAAAATTCATCTGCGTTACAAGTTTCATGTATTGTTTGGTCCATTAAATCTAAAGCCTTGCCTTCTCTCCACAATTTCCATGCCTGGGACAATTTGAAAATCGAATTGGCAATAAATAGAGTGCAGGAAAAATTAAAAATAACTATGTGTACTTAATGCCACATACGTTTTCTTTGGTTTAATAATATAACATACTTACATAACCTAAAAGACTCAAACCATGCTCTGACTGGTGAAATCCTGTGTTCATTTTTCCACTGATAACCTCAAGTACAACTACTCCAAAGCTGAAGGCATCAGACTTGACTGAGAAAAACCCATCCAATGCGTATTCTGGAGACATGTAGCCACTGCACAACAAAAATTGTTTAAATTTTCAGTGAATTAGGGAGCATAAATGGGAGAACTGAAAAATGTAATTCAAAGTCTAAACAAAGAGCTTTCATAAGCAACCATCTGCATCAAACTTACTAAGTTCCAACTACTCTGGTTGTGGTTGCCTCAATTTGTTTGCCTCCAAATATCCTTGCCAAGCCAAAGTCTGAAATCTTGGGATTCATCTCCTCATCCAGTAGAACATTGCTTGTTTTCAAATCTCTATGAATAATCCTCAACCTAGAATCTTGGTGAAGATAGAGCAACCCTCGAGCTATTCCCAAAATAATGTCAAAGCGTATCTTCCAGTTCAGTAATACACATCGCGTCCGATCTTTCTTGCTATTTTCCATTTTAGAACATTTTTAACATTTTTAAGTAATCATATTAAGCAACAATATAATATGCAGTACAAATATTTAAACTTTAGGTTTAGAGTCTAACCAAATAAAAAGGAGTCTAAGCTTTTGTTTGGCATGTATTCATATAGTAAAAGTTTTTCATCTCCTTCTATGCAATAGCCCAAAAGTCTAACAAGATTCCGATGCTGAAGTTTAGCAATTAAAACAACCACATTCTTAAATTCCTCCAAGCCTTGTCTTGAACCACTTGAGAGCCTCTTTATAGCAATTTCTTGTCTGCCTGGAAAGGAGCCCTGAGAGAAAACTCCCATAAGCACAATCCATCATTAATTGGAAACTAATGTTTAAAATTAACTATAATGAATACCAAAAAGGTTAAATTACCATGCAAACAGGCCCAAACCCCCCTTGTCCAAGTTTTTTTGCATTTGAAAAATAATCCGTAGCGGCTAGTATGCTTTTCAAATCGAAAAAGGGTACATCTATGCCTTTTTTATCATCTTCTCTAAATTGGCCTGAGTCTATCAAATCTTTGACTTGTCGCTCACTGTCATATAGGCGAAATGCTGCATTTGCCTGATTTCTTTCCTTGTTAACTGATTCTAAAAGATTAAATTGAAATTTCAGTCTCTTGCTAACTGTATGGAAGAAACAAAAATATTTTCATTTTGACACAAGAAATCAAGAAGATATGGTTGTTTTCACACCGGTTACCTTGTCCTTTGGCCACTTTTTTTCTTGTAAAATAATAAAAGTAACAGCATGCAATAACCATCAAAGTTGCAATAATCATCAGGATAATTGGATCAAATTGCTTCTTCTTGTAGGAAGATCCCTCAGACTTTGTGTGATCATCTTCAAAAAATTAATAGAACAATAAGTAATAAGTTGAAAACATTATGTATATAAATATAGGTACTAAGTTACATTGCCAAAATAAAAACTAAAAAATAAAAAATAAAATCAGGTTTAGTTTGTTTTTAAGTCACAGGAGTAAATGTTATATTGTTCTATGATTCTGTTTTATGTGTCCAAAACAAACAAAGTATGTGAAAGGTGTAAGTTCTTGTTAGCTGGATCCTAAATGATGGTGATGCCAAAAGGAGTTTTGGTAATCCAGTGAGTGTTGCACATTTCGAGCCAGTGGATCAAAACATATATGAAAATCGATGGAAAATGTATGCTTGCCATGAAGTTCTGGCTGGCTTGACCCTTTGTTGTAGCAGAGGATACATGAATGAACAACAACAACAAATAAACTAAAAACTCAAAGGTCAAGAGATGATTCAATATAGGTGTGTGTTAATATATCTCAGTTTTTTTTTTTTTTTTTTTTTTTTGGGGGAGGAAAAATGAACAATTGGGTGCCTAAAATTCAAAATTCCCTTCTGAAATGAACTGTCACTATGAGCCACAAGCACCATAATATGGCAAGGAATTGTGTTATTCTTAACTGAAATTAAGTTTCAGTATTAGAACAAAACACTTGGCCAATCATGTTGCATATGGAATTGGGTGCATAGAATTCCCAATTTTGCCGGGCTAGAAGAGGAGATTGGAAAGTAGCCTTCCCCCTTCTTCTTCTTATTATTATTATTATTTTTTTTTTTTTGAAGAGACTATTTCCAAATTCAAACCCAGGAAATAAATATCACGTCACTTTTGTTGGTGGAAGACACTTGTCATCACACCAAGACCGTGTTGTGCTAGAAAAATTTTAGCCATTAAAGACCGGAATTGATCAATCAACCCCCAGTCCCCACATCCTGCAAATCTGCTATAGTGCTATATAGATTCCATTATAAACAACAAGAAGAAGCAAAAATTAAGTACCTATATCAGAAAGACCCACACGGACATAGAGTTCTCGGGCATCACTGCCTCCATCGATGGACTCCTCCTGGATATTGTTGACATCCTCTGACCAAATCCAGCAGGTGGCCGTATTAGCCTTTGTACGGCTCATTTCTGTACTTTGAAATGAATAAGCCTGGCAGCGACAATCGCTAAGGCATTCCACTTTGCATTCATCTGCACTCTGTTTGTAAATTCCATTGCCACCGTCGGTTTCCACTCCAGTTATCTTCAACCTCAAGAAATTATCACCCTTGCGACATATGGAGTAGTTTCTAGTGCACCCCTCTGAATAAAACCCAGAATTCCAATGATTTAGTGCCTTAGGCTGAAACCCATCTAAACAGTTGCACATTGGACTTTTCTCAATATTGCAGCTGCCAAAGGAACCACAAGCATTAAACACGCTGCAATTATCTCTTGGTTCCATACGGGTCAAACTCCATGAGGCAGGGGCTGTATCGTTATCCAACTTATAAAGCTTTATATGACCATCAAGATCCATTATCAGTCTCATACCGTAATAATCAAACCGTCCAGGGGTAGTACTTGTAAGAGTCTTATTCTTAATCTTATATGTCGATCTTCCAGTACCCGATGTAGAGTTAGATAGCAAGTTGGATATTGCTGTAAAAATAAGATTGTTGTCAGAGTTAAATAACTCTCCTGATAATCCACTTTTCCAGTATGGAATTGCTCTATTCTCAATTTTGTACTGGTTTTCTCGATCTTGGTCTTGCCGGAAAGTGTAGTTCCCTGGCGCAGGGTCAACTTGACTTTTCCACGAAGTTAAAGTCATCTCTGCATTCATCTTCATTCCAGGAAGAAATGTATCAGTTGGATTATCAAAGCTTTGCCAGAGAATTGTTTCTGAGCCAGCTTCACTGTCCTATTAAAAGAAGTTGATCCACCTATATTAGCTGACCATAACTTTTTAGTATTGTCTAGTACCTGTAGGTCGCCATTCTCTGAAATAGTAATAGCCCCAGCGGTTTTGGACAGTACTGGCTCAATACGGTTGGCAACCCATACGACTACCATTGGACTTGAATTGTAATACCATATCCCTACATATCTTCCATGCTTAGAGCTTCCACAGGGGGTGAAAAAACCAAGCTCAAATCTTTTTCCGGCTGATACAAGAGATTCTCCCTGGTTGTCATTAATTGGGTTGCGAAATGTTAAGGTATCTCTAGCAGAGCAAAATGAAAATGAAGATAGAAACAAGAATGTGTATATGGTACAGAATGAAATATGACTTGCAGACCATGTGAAGGCCATTGTTATTCCGGTTTTGCTGCTTGTGGATTCTGTTATGAGAGAATGTGGTAAGTTGTGCGCACTGTTGTGGACTCGTAGTTCACTTTTGTGATGGCCACGAGGTCTTCTGCTACAATCCAAGTCTTCTAGCTAAAAATTATTAAATCTTGTTTCCTTTTCACTGAATAGTCTACGCGCAAAAAGTTGACTTGGTCAGGAAATTACAGTGTTAAGTTTCGGTTTGCATGAGGTAGGCGAAACGAGTAAACTTTTTTCTATGAATTATTTCATGGAAATGAGGAAACCTTGCTTTTAGTAATTGACAATGTGAAGATGCAACTCAAAAAGGATATTTTATCAGGATTTCAACAACCTTAATTGATTAAACAAGTTTTGATAGACATTCAATCTCTTCTCAATTGGTCAAAATATGATTTTTGATAGCTATTTGGTTGTGACTTGATCAATCCAAAATCATGAAAACAAAATCTAAAATGTTATAAATAAAGGCAATTTCCTCGGTTTTCGTACCCCGGTTTTATAACATCTAACCGGCTTCTTATTATAAACTCAACTTCATAATGTTTAGAGACAACCCAAACCAAACCTAATTTGTTCAACCTGAAAGTTTGAAAAATCATTATTCGCTACAAAGTTGCTACCATAAGTTTTTCAACCCAATACATAACATTAAGAATTTAAACATTCAAAGGTCATTGGAGTCGGTCTGAAATTCTAGTAGTGAACATAGACGGGCTATTCTTGAAAGGGTTAATGTACAAAGAGTTCAAACATTCTGAAATTGTTATAGGTCGACAAGGTAGTGTAGTTTCTAGGGTAAAGTAAGTTTAACTAGATCTTCTTAGTTGGGCTAGGTTACCCGCAAGAGTGCTTTTTCCTTTGGCGTTTTTTCAATTATTTTTTCATTTCGTTACCAAATTTGAATTTTTATTGTCTCTTGATTTACTCTTTAGATTTGGTACTTGTTGTGGTTACAATTTAATTAACTTCTCTTTTTTTGTGCTAAATACAATTAAATTAACATAATTGTAATCACTTATTAAATGGGCATAATTGTTAAATAGTTAATAAATTGACTAAAGTACAGTTTTAGTCCTTAATGTTTTTAAACGGGTTTGTTTTCCATTTGGCTTTTTATGTTTTAAACTTTCAATGTTGGCCCTTCACATTTGATTTCATTTTCATATCTCTGTCAACCACTCCAGATATTAATCTCACCATTAAGTGCCATATAAGTGGCGTCCATTAAGTCATGTTACTCATATAATAATCATATCACCAGATTATTAATTGAAATGAACAACAAGGACAATATGAAAACCAAATCAAGCTATAAGAACCAAAATGAAAATAGTAACAAACTTTAAGAGTTAAAAAATGTACTTTAATCTAAGAGAAATGATATGTCTATAACAATTTTACAATATTTTTACAACAAATCCTAAGTGGCAGGTTGTTGTTGATTGTTATTGTTATGGCAAAAAAGTAATCTTAGCGTTAGTTTCAAATTTGAACCAATAACAACTAATCAATTGTGATTTGTTGTAAAAATATTGTAAAATTGTTGTAGATGTAGTATCTCTCTTAATCTAATTAGTGAGTTTAAATAAGATTTCACATTAGTCATTAATCCTAAAGCAAATAGGAAACTTGAAGGTAGTCTCTGAGTAGTTGATGAGCTAGGTCCATGATATTAAACCAAATAAGCACAAATCATTTAGAGCCAAGCTAAATTAGCATTGAATTGAAATTCTAGTCGAAGGATCTTAGCTTAAATAATAACAATAATAATAAATCCTCCCAATTTATGTTTGTCCTGAATTGACAGATACAGAAGAAAACAAGATTAAAAAGTATGAAATTAGCTGTCTTTGAAACCAAAAAGGGTATTAATATCTCCTGAAGAAGTTCATAATTTTGGGTCACGACAATATATAGATAAGAGAGGAATACCATTAATCTGCAGTTTGGAGTGGTAGTTTCTTGGAAAGTAAGAATAATAAAGTAAAAGCACCTTTTCCCATCTTTGGAGAAAGAAAAAAAAAAGACTAAAAGCACTTTTAATAGCAAGTAGCAGGCAATACGTCAAAGATCTTTGCAGTGTCTAAATAATGTTCACTACACCTATTTCACGCTAGTCCAGTCAGTGTTCACATTACCAGATGATAGAAGGATACCAGCCACTCACATTTTCTGCGTGCGATGAATGGATTGGTTTAGGCCTACGCGTCCACTAATTAACATGAAATTTGCATCTTGTTTTCCTATAAGAGCAATTACATCATCTTATGCATAAGATTTCATCTATTTTACACTTAAAACCTATTTTTTCTATTTTATACCATTACTTTTACAAAACATTCATATCACCTTATTTATTTTACAAGATATTTTAATAAAATATTATATCTTCTCAATTTTTTTATTATTTCTCTTAACTGCCTTTACATACGCTCTCTCTCTCTCTCTCTCTCTCTCTCTACCCATTTTTTCTAATTTGTTGCTCTCTCTATACCCATCTCTAATCTCTAAATCTCTCATGGCCAAATCTCAAGCTTCCACCATCTCTGATCCTCATCAACACCGTGACACCCACCCACAGATTGCCACCATCTCCGATCCTTGAAGGAAACGGAGCTTCCAAGCTCCACTGTGACACCCACCCACAGACTTCCACCATCTCCGATCCTTAAAGGAAACGGAGCTTCCAAGCTCCACTGTGACACCCACAAACTGCCACCGATACTCTCTACTCTTAAACCACTCTCCGATCTACAAGCCTTGAACGGTGCATGAACCACAAGAAGTCAAGCATTGATCGTTCCAATCAAGCACCGATTTGTCTCTCTGTTGGTTTGTTTGTGTGGGTTTGTTTGTGTGTGGGTGTGTTTGTGTGTTGATTTGTCTATGTGGATGTGTTTGAGTGTGGGTGTGTTTGTGTGCATCTGAGGAAAAAGAAGATGAGGAGAGGAAAGTCACATAGTTCGTTGAGCACAGAAAAGAGAGAGAAAAAAAGGTGCGAACAAAAATTAATAAAATAATAAATACACATGCTACAGTAATCGTGCATATATGCACGGTTACTATAGCAATTGTGCATAAATGCACAATTATGCACAAGCTAGTGTGGGTGTTTTTTTTGCTCAAATTGTGTAAAATTAGCCACTTTTTCAATTTTACACAATTATGCCCAAGCTGATGTAATTGCTCTAACAAGATTTTCCTATTGGAAATATTATCCAGTGTAGATTTGGGAATTGAAAAGGTTTATCTTTTAGTTTTTTGTCTCAATTTTTTTTTCTTTCAAATAATTTAGCTTTTTTTTTTTATTAAAAAAAAAATAGCCTCTAGCTTTTTTTTAACATATTTAACGTAAAAGTTACTAAAAACTATATGTTTTTATTTTTTTATTTTTTTTTATAAATACTATGCAAATATGCTATTAAAAATAAAGAATTTCCAAACGGAGGGACATTGTAAATACTCACATGAGATCCATCCCTATGTGAGGGGTTGTTGTATATTCTCATTACACCAAAAACCCATAGGTCTCATGTAGGGACAAAACCAAGATTTTAGGTCAGAGGATGTTGAAGTATAAGCAAAAAAAATTATCATGGAATTCCAAATAAGCATTCATTTAATATTAACAAACTATTAACAAAAACAAAGACACTAAATCATTCTTCGTAATATATTACAATGTAATCATTTACTTAAAAAGACAAAAACACAAAATACCATTATTTCTTACCATAGTAGAGCATTCGCATTAGTTCATGCAAAAATTATTGTCTAATTTAGCATAAGAATCTATTTTTTCTATTTTACATAATCACTTTTCAAAATACCTCACATCAAATTATCTATTTTATAGTTACACTACATTAATACTATTTTCCTATCAATTTTTTTATTAATATCCCAAATCATATCTCTCTCTTCCTCAACCAAAAACCACTACTGTCAATCAAAAGAACTACTAAAATATTCATTTGCATAGCTACAATAACTATGTAAATTTACACAGTTACACTAAAACAAAATATTTTTACACAATGATAAATAGACTGATGTGGGTGTATTTTGTGGTCAATTGGGCAAATTTAGAACCTTATGCTATTTTACTATTGATGATAATACTCTTACAGTCAAATCAATGTAAAATTAGAGGTGAGGGGGGCTAGGGTTTTTGAAAGAGATGACCTAGGGGTGGTAAAACTGGACACAACCCGCAAATCTGACACAACACAACACAAAAATAGCAGGTTATGGGTTGAGATTTGATGGGTTCGTATTATATTCGGATTGACATGAATAACCCATTTAATAAATGAGTTGGGTTGGTGTTCAACTCGTGGAACCCGTTTGACCCATCTAACCCATTTAATTAAATGACATTTTACCAATATACCCTTCAAACCCTAGGTATATAAACTTATTAGTTGTTATGGTTTATTTTTTTTGACATATTGTGACTAATTATTTGTGATATTGAGATATGTTTTAGTTTTGAATGATTATTTGTGATATAATTACTTGTTAGTTTGAATTTTATATTAAAAATATTTATTTATTTATTTATTTATTTTTGGATAAAATCTGATAAACAAGTCGACATGACTAACCCGTTTAATAAATGTGTCATTTTAGGGTTGAGGAATCTTGACCCGTTTAATAAACATGTCGGGTTAATATTGATTCATATAGTCGAATACTCATGAGCTGACACAACACAAACCCGACACGCGAACACGAATTGTCACCCCTAAAAGGAACCAAATATATAAAAGTAGAGAATATACCTACCCTTTTTTTCTTAAGGTTATAGGGGGCTCTCACCTGGCTCTATCCTTGATCCCGTGGTATATTTCACAGAAGAAATATCCCACAAGTTGACCACAGCGTGCATGTTGTCAATTGGTATGACATGTGTAAGAAAGACTTAACACAATTTCATGAATTGTAATTATCAAATGTTGAGGAATATTGACATTGTTTTGCTCAATGTCTAATATGTTGATATACTAATATTTATGTAGCTAGGCCAAAAGCCTTGTAATTCAATTGATACATTTTAATTCTTTCAACAAATCTGTATATTACTAAAAGCTAAAATATAGCATTTAATGTTGCTACTCTCACGTTGCACTACATCAGCTGTGACGTCATTTTTTTTAAAATATAATTTTTCCTTCAATTTTAAAATGCTTTTTACAATTTTTAGCCTTATAAATCTCAATCCTATAAATGCAGCCCACTACTTATTTATTTACTTCTATTATCATCCTATAATAAATTTGTATAATTAATCCAGCCCATCTCTTATTTATTTAGTTCCATTATCAAGCCTAACCCAAAGCCTTTTTAGTTTAGCTTAAAGGAAAAAAAATAAATAAATAAAAACGTTGAAGCCGGTTTTGTGTGAGCCTTTTCAGCTTAAAGGAAGGGGAAAAAAAAAGTGTAAGCCTTCAAGGTTTTGCGTGACCAAATAGAAACGTGAGGAGACATAGAGTTTGAAGATTGTAACGTGGAGGGAAGCTTAAAGGGAGGGAAAAAAAAAAAAAAAAACGTTGAAGCCTTCAGGTATTACGTGAGAAATCAGAGAGTTTGAAAGCTACCCACTTTCCTGCCCTACCGTTTCGCAGTAATGGATGCCTATCTGATTTCCTTCCTTCCTGTCTGCTTTCCACATGGTGTATAAATATTGACAGAACTTGCCTGCTTAGGTTGAGGTATCTCTACATCTCAATTCTTTTTTTTTTTTGGGTGCAAAACTTTCATGCTTTGTTTATATTAATATGAGACCCTTTTTTTTCGTTTGTTTGTGTTTGTGTTTGTGTTTATATTAGACAAGCATCCTTGGCATGCCATTAATGTGTTTGTGAGATTTCCTGAATGTCGTTTCAAAAATAAAAGGAGTTGTTTATGTTGCTCAATAGTGCTATAACTTAACAGCTAACAAAACTATTTTGTTTTGCCTTGGTTTATTTGGTCTAAGGTCTCATTCCTTTAATGTGTTGTGGCTTATTGGAAGAATATAAGACTGTGAAGTAGTGAAATATAAAGTGTTGGTGGCAGGTAGTTCAAATTCTTGAAGGAGTGATGCAAGTGAACGTGCCTCAAATTCCTCTATATTTCCAACGCCTTTCAGAAAATCCAATGGTAGCGGTTGTTTCTCAAGAGATTGAGACTTCTTCAAGTTCATATTGATGGGCACAATGTATTGTCTTTACAATCAGTGCACTCTTTGTAGTCAAAATAATGCATATCGTTCCTTTTATCTACTGCAAACTATGATAAATGGATTCCATTGTTGTTAGAAGCTAAGGAGCCAAGTGCATAAAAAAAAAAAAATGTAATTTTGACCATCATGGGTGCCAAAAGCAATAAAGTGTGCCTCTTTGTTTCTCTTTTGGAGGCTATTTTTCGTTGGAGACTGTTTTTTGTCTTCTGTTTTGTACCCGGTATCCAAAAAATAAAAATAAAAATAAAAATAAAAAATGTGGCCAAGTGCATGTAGGTGTCTCTACCTATGAGGCT
Organism: Quercus suber; assembly: GCF_002906115.3. Taxonomy (NCBI): domain Eukaryota; kingdom Viridiplantae; phylum Streptophyta; class Magnoliopsida; order Fagales; family Fagaceae; genus Quercus; species Quercus suber. Next base: position 1,139,009 of record NW_027069573.1, read on the forward strand.
GTGACAATTTATTTGTTGTGTATTTGTTGAAAGATCCATGAGAAAACGTGTGAATGTTATTTTAGTACAATTGGTTGAAGAGGAACTTAAAAAAAAAAAATTAAATTAAATTAAATATAATATTTTTGATAATGAAAGATAATTTTAATAAAATATAAACAGTCACTAGGCAGCTCATTATCGATTTTTTAGAGCATTTCTAACGTGCCATTCTTTCTTCTATTTTGCATGAAATCTGCAAATGATTTTGCCTCATCTTTGCAATCAATCTTTCACCAAACTCTTTGGTCAAACCCAAAATTTTCAATGTTATATCCCAACTTTCATTAAATAAAGAATTTATCATAACATAGTAAAAGCTTTGAGAGCTCCCAAAACCATGCTGATCAATTTATTCACTTCGATAGTACATTAGCTCCAGAATGTTAATATTAATATGGCGAAAAGCACATTTTAGTCTCTACATTTTCAAGCGATTCCCATTTTAGTCCTTACATTTTATTTTTACCGTTTTTAGTCCCTATCCTAAAAAACGCTTTCTATTTTGGTCCCTGCCGTTACATCAGAGACAGAAAATACACACGTGACAAATGGTAGAATTAAAAAATATTAAATTAATGTCCACGTGGCTTAATTTAATAATAAAAAATGTTTTTTGGCATTAAAAAAATGCCACATCGGCATTTAAATTAAAAAAAATTAATTTATAAATTTTAGCTAAATAAAAAAATAAAAAACAGAATTAAAAACTAAAAATTATATGAATTGAGATCTAAAGTGTCTTAAACAAGAACAACAAGAACACATACCCAGATCCAAGAACACAAACCCAGAAAAGAATAAAACTTTCACTTTCAAATTATTTTCTGGCGTTTTCTTAGCAACCAAATAGAGAAGGCTTTCATTTCTACTCTCTTTTTCCAAATTTCTCGACTAACCCATAAAGCTTCCTTTCCTGTTTTCGCTTGAGAAATCGATGAGCTGCTAGGACTCCCTTCCATATGTGCCATTAAAGACCCAACAAACAAACAACGCCGTACAAAGGAAAACAGTGAAGAAGAAGAAAATAAAACCCAGCAAACGAAAGCAAGCTGGTATCGACAAGATTGGCGGCATTGAGGACAATGAAGGTGGTATCGGCGACGATGTGGAGGTGGATGGCGACAGAGCCCTTTGAACTGCTCCATAGATTAAAGCAAAAGCAAACATAGAGATTTTGGATGAGGACACAAAATCCAAACTTGCACAAAACCCAAATTAGAAATCTTTCATCAGACCCAAATGCACAAAATAAAAAATTTTTACAAAAAAAAAAAAAAAACAAAAAAGATTGTACCTTGGATCGTTTTGGGTTAGGTGGAGGAGGAGATGAGAGGCCACGCTTGGAAGCAGAGGAGCTGCGCCTTGTTTCAACCATGGTGTTGTTGGGTTGTAGTTGGCACTCTTGGTCTCTGAAAGTTTGTTTGGTTTTTATAAATTTTTTTTTTTTTTTTTTTAATTTATGGGTTTGTGTTCTTGAATCTGAGTTTGTGTTCTTGTTATTCTTATTTAAGATACACTTAGATCTCAATTCATATGATTTTTAGTTTTTAATTCTATTTTTAATTTAAATGTTGACATGGAATTTTTTAATGCCAAAAAACATTTTTTATTATCAAATTAGGCCACGTGGACATTAATTTAATATTTTTTAATTACGCCGTTTGCCACGTGTGTATTTTCCGTCTCTGATGTAACAGCAGAGACTAAAACAAGAAATGTTTTTCAGGATAGGGACTAAAAGGGGTAAAAATAAAATGTAAGGACTAAAATGAGAATCGCCTGAAAATATAGGGACTAAAATGTACTTTTCGCCTATTAATATTCAAAACATTACAATAGAATTGAAAGAATGTTCATAATACCCAAAAAAATTCAAAATTGCGTCCATTGTATACTACATCATTTAGATTGATATCCACTTCCAATAATTGATATTAGATCATACTTCAATATCATGATTGTATAACATGGATTGGGTTTTAGAATCAAAGCAAATTGTTTTCGGTGTTTCAATTTTTGCGGTAATTTTTCTACATAATTCTGCATAATTTTACTGCATAATCTAATGATGCTCAAATCGTTAGTAGAAACGTTCGTCTAGAGGGGATTCGTCCACATTTAATCCAAATCCTGAGATAGGTTGAAAGGAAAGTGTATGGTCACCTGTGTGGTGCCTGCCACAAAATCTTTGATGCCAAAGTTAGAATAGCTAGAGTTTGAAGAAAGTAATGTGGATGTACTAGAAATTTTTTTAGTGTACCTTTTCGTCAGGTCGTGTTTTGTCAATAGATATATATATATAGACACTTTCTCCTTAGTCGTTGGTTTTGCTTTAATGGTGGAATCATTGCCGAAGCTGTAACGCCCATGTGGGGTGTTAAATGGATAAATATACTTCCAACGGTATGGAAGTTCATTATTATCTTTGTAACGCTTCGTCATGATTGAGGGACGACAATTAAGTCTTTGTCAGGCAGTTCCCCTAGGGCTGGGCTGACTTCGGGGTCATCCTTGTCTATCGTCCTTCTCAGATGGACAAGTATATTTTTGGGGCTATCAGCTGCCCCCCTATTCCAAGGTCATCCATAAAGGCATTCTTCTCCATATCGGGGAATTAGAAGCAAAGACTTGTATCAGAAGCAAACATTAGAAAATAAAATTTATAGTACTACATCTCCTAAACAACAGAATATGCCCGATAGGAAAGCTAGGATACTGTCATGCAAGAACAGAGTAAGGAATTCTCCAAGGCAGCAGAAACCAGCATAAAAAATCGCTTTTTTCGATCATCAAAACTAAATTGAGTTTTTCATCTTGTGCTTTTTGTTTTCCAGTTTTCCTTTTTAACTATTCGATTGTTTCAACTACTTAACTTTTATGTTTCTTTGGTTTAGATGGAATATTAGATACAATTATATGGCATCCTACGTGAATTACTACCTGTCTTTCCAATTAGAACATTTTCCAAATGGCTTCATATGACCGCATTTGAAATGATCTACAATGGAGACATGACATGTATGCCTATTCTTTATAAGTGCACTAATGGTACATGTGAATAGCATTATCTTGAATCTCTTCCTGCTTAGTGTGGCAGTGAACAGTACACCTCAAATGTAAGGCTGACTGTACCTCCTGATGAAAATTGCAAATAATAGGAATAAATATATGAAGGCAGTTGGTTAGAGTTAGAGACAATCAGAAATCAGTTAAAGTACAATAAATACAAAGGAGGTTCAAATAGGAAACAATCAGACTTACATTGGATACAATGTTATCACTTATCAGGGACAATATAAAAAAAGTATCAATATGACAGACAAGAAATATGCCGTAATTGTTCCTATAAGAACCATAGTCAGAATACTAGAAGCTTCTGCAAGACTGATAAAGATAAAACAAGAATCATGAGAGCCCTTATGTGATCCACCATTATCGGCCTTCTTCAATGGTAGATGTTAATTCATTCAAACTTCCTGGTTTAGTAGTAGAAGAAGTTGCGCTAAAAGGGATCTTCTTACAACATCGGCTGGTTGTTTAGGAGTTGGGAGAGTTGCAGTTTCACTACCAAGCATGAAAACTACATTCGACATTGTCGGACGATCACTTGGGTCCTCTTGTACACATAAAAGCCCAATGTTAACACACCTCAAAAATTCGTCAGCAGTACAAGTTTCAGTATTGTTTGGTCCATTAAATCTAAAGCCTTGCCTTCTTTCCACAATTTCCATGCCTGAGACAATTTGAAAATCGAATTGGCAATAAGTAGAGTGCAGGAAAAATTAAAAATAACTATATGTACTTGATGCAACATACGTTTTCTTTGGTTTACTAATACAACATACTTACATAACCTAAGAGACTCAGACCATTTTCTGACTGGTGAAATCCTGTGTTCCTTTTTCCACTGATAACCTCAAGTACAACTACTCCAAAGCTGAAGGCATCAGACTTGATTGAGAAAAACCCATCCAATGCGTATTCTGGAGACATGTATCCGCTACACAACAAAAATTGTTTAAATTTTCAGTGAATTGGGGAGCATAGATGGGAGAATTGAAAAATGTAATTCAAAGTCTAAACAACGAGCTTTCAGAATCAATCATCTACATCAAACTTACTAAGTTCCAACCACTCTGGTTGTGGTTGCCTCTGTTTGTTTGCCTCCAAATATCCTTGCCAAGCCAAAGTCTGAAATCTTGGGGCTCATCTCCTCATCCAGTAGAACATTGCTTGTTTTCAAATCTCTATGAATAATCCTCAACCTAGAATCTTGGTGAAGATAGAGCAGCCCTCGAGCGATTCCCAAAATGATGTCAAAGCGTATCTTCCAGTTCAGTAACACGCATAGAGTCCGATCTTGCATGCCATTTTCCATTTCAGGACATATTTTAATAACCATTCAAATCTAAATTATTGGTAAGTAAAAAATAAAATAATTTCAGGTTTGGAGTCTAACCAAATAAAAATGAGTCTAAACTCTTGTTTGGCATGTATTCATAGAGTAACATTTTTTCATCTCCTTCTATGCAATAACCCAAAAGTCTAACAAGATTCCGATGCTGAAGTTTAGCAATTAAAACAACCTCATTCTTAAATTCCTCCAAGCCTTGCCCTGAACCACTCGAGAGCCTCTTTATAGCAATTTCTTGCCCGCCTGGAAATGTACCCTGAGAGAAGACTCCCACAACCATAAGCACCATCCATCATTAATTAGAAACTATTAAACAAAATGCTATATTGATTGAGTACTAAAAAGGTTAATACCTTGTAAACTGACCCAAAACCCCCTTGTCCAAGCTTTTTTGTATCTGAGAAGTAGTCTGTAGCAGCTAGTATGCTTTTCAAATTTAAAAATGGTACATCTATGCCTTTTTTCTCATCTTCTCTAAATTGGTTTGAATCTATCAAGTCTTTGACTTTTCGTTCACTGTCATAGAGTCGAAATGCTGCGTTTCCTTGATTTCTTTCCCTGTTAACTGATTCTAAAAGATTAATCATAACTTCAGTCTCTTGCTAGCTAATTTTATGGAAGAAACCTGATGTAGAACAGACAGCACATGCCTTCTTGGAGTAGCAAGGGCGCAGGAAGTCACAACGCAAGATCAAAGGGGGGTGCTAGTAGGGGCCATCAGAGGTAACAGTGTCGGAATTGCATGAAATTTGGCAGGTCGAAGGGAAACGACATTCTGATCCAGATTCATGATTTCATGAATGTCGCCAAATTTTAGGCAAATTCCTTCGTTAAGGCCCCGAAAACAATGTTTTTGCTATTTATAGTAATATTTGTTTTTTCCTTAATAACTTTTAATTTAAAAGTCAGAATAAGGTCCCGTCTGTTTTGGGACGACCCTTAAGGTCAGTAGTTTATGATTCTGCGTTTAACTCAATTTTGCCATTTTTGGTAAAATTCGGTAATTTTGTCACCTAATCGCTTAATTAGTGCGAATTAGGGTTTTAAACGATTTTGTTCAGTATTTATATGTTTTGTAGCCGTCAGAGGCAAATTAGACTATTATCAATAAACACAGACATTTTGTCAATTTTCTCTTCTGGTGGATTCCATTTTTTATCTCCTTGTGGATTCAGGGAAACCCCTCGTGGATTCGAGGTTTACTACCAGAGACTAATAGTTTAGTTTCTGTTTCATCAAGAGAGCATCGTGTGTGCTCTTCTTCAGGCTTTCGCGACATCAGTTGGTATCAGAGCCTTAACTTACCCTGGTCTGATGGCTAACTGGCGAGACGATAACCACCACAACAATGACGGCGGTGACGACGTCAACAACCCAGTCCTCACTAGGGCTGAGTTCCTTGATTTTCGTGATGAAAATCAACAATTTCGTGATGAACATCAACAATTTCGTGATTCCACCCAACAAACTCTGGACCAGATTCAAGAAGCACTTGCCACCTTGCTTAACCGAAACCCTAATCGCGATAACGGAGAGCGACGTGATAACCAAGCGCGTGGTCCTCCCTATCGTGGTCCAAACCGGAACAGGCAGCAGGACTACTACGAAGAAAATAGTGAAGACGAGGAGTATGCAGAGAGAGTCCTTGGAAATCATTGTGGTCCCGTAAGGGATAATGGCCGAGATTATCAGGAGTAGAGGGACTATCGAATGAAAGTAGAATTACCATCCTTTAATGGTAATGTCTCCATTGAAGAGTATCTGGATTGGGTCAGTGAAGTGGAAAAGTTTTTCGATTATATGGGTACAACAGATGACAAACAGTGTGTTTGGTGGCCTACAAATTGAAGGGAGGAGCAACTGCCTGGTGGGATCGTGTTCAATTAAATCGTACCCGTGAACGAAAGCTTCCAATAAGATCATGGAGGAGAATGAAAAGATTAATGGCAGATCGGTTCTTACCACCAGATTACTAGCAGGAGTTGTTCAGACAGTACCAGGATTGCAGGCAGGGTACGTGGACAGTTAATGAGTACATGGAGGAGTTTGACAGGTTGGCGAATCGCAATGATTTGGAGGAAACTGAAGATCAACGGATATCCAAATTTGTACACGGGTTACGAGTTTCCATCCGAGATCAGGTATCCTTACAAACCCTATATACTTTGAATGAGGCTGTAACCTTATCCAAGAAAATAGAATATCAGCATCTCAGGGCAGGTTCGAAGTTTTCCAATCGCAATTCAGAGTTCTCTAGTTCCACTGCCAACAAAGGTAAACAGCCCATGTTTACACCACAATCACAACCCGTGGTTAGGGAGAACAGTGGTGTCAACCAATCCACAGTGGCAGTAGCAGGTTCTGCAGCCCAGCCGATAGCGAATGCCAACCCTTATGTTAGGCCAACTGGGAATAAGTGCTATAGATGCGGAGAACCAGGACATCGATCTAGTACTTGCCCTAAGCGAGCCGCAGTGAATCTGGTGGTGGCAGAAGAGGGCGAGATAGAAGGTGAATAGGAGGGTGAAGAGGTGTATAATGATGCAGATCCGTATGCCTATGATCCCAATGAGGTCCAAGAGGACGAGGAAGGCGTGCCACTAGGGCGGTCTTTGGTGATTCAGAGGTTGTTGCTCACACCAAGGGTGGAATACAGTGATCAACGGAATGAGATCTTCCAAGCACGATGCACCATCAGCAAGAGGGTCTGTGATTTGATCATTGACAGTGGCAGTGTAGAGAACATTGCGTCAAAGAGTTTGGTTACCAAGCTAGGACTGAAAACAGAAAAGCATCCCTCTCCGTACAAGATAGGTTGGATCAAGAAAGGTACGGAAACTCTTGTTACTCAACAATGTCGTGTTACTTTTTCTATGGGTAAATGTTATGTAGATGAAGTAGTTTGTGATGTTGTTGAAATGGATGCATGTCATTTAATACTGGGTAGACCTTGGCAGTATGATGTAGATGCTACTCATAGGTGTAAGGATAATGTGTATGTGTTTTTTAAGAATGGCAGAAAAATTGTCCTTGGTCCCATTAAGGAAGGCAGTATACCCAAAGCTTCTAAAGTGGAGGGGAAGCCAACACTCCTCATAGTGAACAATGAAGATGAGTTTGACAGGGAGTGTAAGGAGTTGAAACAGGTATATGCTGTAGTGGTGACAGATGGTGAGCCAAAGAAGGTTACTGAGATACCTGAGGCAATTCAACCATTGATCAAGGAGTTTGAAGAGCTTTTTCCAGAAGAGCTGCCTGCAGGTTTACCACCAATGCGTGACATCCAGCATTGCATTGATTTAGTTCCTGGAGCTAGTCTACCTAATCTGCCACATTACAGGATGAATCCTCAAGAGGGTCAGATTCTACAGGGGCAGGTGGATGAGCTTTTGAGCAAGGGGCAGATCAGGGAGAGTATGAGTCCATGTGCAGTACCGGCACTGCTAACACCAAAGAAGGATGGGAGCTGGCGTATGTGTGTGGATAGTCGAGCCATCAACAAGATCACAATCAGGTATCGATTTCCTATTCCCCGACTAGATGACATGTTTGATATGCTGAGTGGGTCCAAGTGTTACACCAAGCTGGATCTCAAGAGTGGGTATCACCAGATTCGGATCCGACCTGGAGATGAGTGGAAGACAGCTTTTAAGACAAAGGAGGGGTTGTATGAGTGGATGGTAATGCCTTTCGGATTGTCCAATGCTCCCAGCACTTTCATGAGACTTATGAATCAGGTATTGAAACCATTTATTGGAAAGTTTGTGGTAGTTTATTTTGACGATATCCTGATTTACAGTAAGACAGAAGCAGCCCACTATAATCATATGCGAGAAGTATTAGCGGTGTTGCAGGCCAATGAGTTGTATATCAACTTGAAGAAGTGCAGCTTCTTGACTGATAAGTTGCTGTTCTTAGGGTATGTGGTCAGTGCGGATGGGATTCATGTTGATGAGGACAAGGTCCGTGCAGTCAGAGAATGGCCAACCCCAAAGACAGTGAGTGATGTGCGAAGTTTCCATGGGCTAGCAACCTTCTATCGGAGGTTTGTTCGAGATTTCAGTAGCATAGTCGCCCCTATCACTGAGTGTCTGAAGAAGGGGAGGTTCTCGTGGGGAAAAGAGGCAGAACAAAGCTTTGCCTTGATCAAGGAAAAGTTGAGCACAGCCCCGGTTTTGGCATTGCCCAACTTTGATAAGGTGTTTCAGGTGGAGTGTGATGCATCTGTGGTCGGGATAGGCGCTGTTCTTTCACAAGACAACAGACCAGTAGCATTCTTCAGTGAGAAAGTTTGTGAAGCTCGAAGTAAATGGTCAGCCTATGAGCTAGAGTTCTTTGCTGTAGTACGGACTCTTAAGCATTGGGAGCACTACCTGATTCAGAGGGAGTTTGTATTATTTACAGATCATCAGGCATTGAAGCACATTAACAGTCAAGTTAGCATTAACAGGATGCATGCTCGGTGGGTAGCTTATATTCAGCGCTTCCATTTCACATTGAAGCACAAGTCTGGTGTCACTAATAAGGTGGCTGACGCACTCAGCAGGCGAGCATCTTTGTTGACCACCCTACGTACTGAAGTTGTAGGGTTTGATTGCCTCAAGGAGCTGTATGAGAATGATGAGGATTTCGGTGATATTTGGGGTAAGTGTCAACAAACTTATACTGCTGTCAATAGTATGTACATCCAGGATGGTTTCCTCTTTCGGGGTAACCAATTATGCATCCCTAAAAGTTCATTGAGGGAGCAGATTATTAGGGAGCTGCACGGTGGAGGTTTGGGTGGACATATGGGCAGAGATAAGACTATAGCACTGGTGGAAGAGAGGTATTATTGGCCACAACTCAAGAGGGATGTTGGAAATCATGTGAGGAAGTGTCCAATCTGCCAAACTGCTAAGGGTCAATCTCAGAATACTGGTTTATACATGCCTTTGCCAGTTCCACAAGCCCCATGGGAGGATCTGTCTATGGACTTTATACTGGGTCTTCCTCGAACCCAGCGAGGTATGGATTCTGTTTTTGTTGTGGTTGACAGGTACTCGAAGATGTCCCATTTCATAGCATGCAAGAAAACTTCAGATGCTACTCGAGTGGCCAATCTGTTCTTTAAAGAAGTTGTGCGTTTGCATGGAGTGCCAAAGTCCATCACCTCTGACCGGGATACCAAGTTCATTAGTCACTTCTGGTGAACTTTGTGGAAGCGTTTTGACACTTCCTTGAATTACAGCAGCACTAGTCATCCACAGACTGATGGCCAGACAGAAGTGGTTAATCGTACTTTGGGGAATCTGATTCGGTGTATCTCAGGTGAGAAGCCCAAGCAGTGGGATCTTGCGTTGTCCCAAGCAGAGTTTGCATACAATAGCTCAGTCAATAGAAGCACTGGTAAGTCTCCATTTGCCATCGTCTATTGCGTGCCCCCAAAACACGCTTTGGACTTGGTACCTTTACCTGAGCTTCCAGGAGTGAGTCAAGCAGCAGAGAATATGGCTGACCGTATTCAAGCCATGCAAGAGGAGGTGAGACAGAAACTGGAAGCTACAAATGCTAAGTACAAGGAGGCTGCTGATAAGAAAAGGCGTGAGAAGATCTTCAATGTTGGGGATTTAGTGCTGGTGTATCTTAGGAAGGAGAGATTTCCTGTTGGTACCTACAACAAATTGAAGGACAAGAAGTACGGGCCATTTCAGATTACTAAGAAGATCAACAACAATGCTTATGTGGTTGCTCTTCCTCCAGATATGAGCATTTCTTCTACCTTCAATGTTGCTGACTTATATGATTATCATCCTCCTGATGAACTGGATAGTGGGAACTCGGGGTCGAGTTCTTCTCAAGTGGGGGGGACTGATGTAGAACAGACAGCACATGCCTTCTTGGAGCAGCAAGGGCGCAGGAAGTCACAACGCAAGATCAAAGGAGGGTGCCAGTAGGGGCCATCAGAGGTAACAGTGTCGGAATTGCATGAAATTTGGCAGGTCGAAGGGAAACGGCATTCTGATCCAGATTCATGATAACATGAACGTCGCCAAATTTTAGGCAAATTCCTTCGTTAAGGCCCCGAAAACAATGTTTTTGCTATTTATAGTAATATTTGTTTTTTCCTTAATAACTTTTAATTTAAAAGTCAGAATAAGGTCCCGTCTGTTTTGGGACGACCCTTAAGGTCAGTAGTTTATGATTCTGCGTTTAACTCAATTTTGCCATTTTTGGTAAAATTCGGTAATTTTGTCACCTAATCGCTTAATTAGTGCGAATTAGGGTTTTAAACGTTTTTGTTCAGTATTTATATGTTTTGTAGCCGTCAGAGGCAAATTAGACTGTTATCAATAAACACAGACATTTTGTCAATTTTCTCTTCTGGTGGATTCCAGTTTTTATCTCCTTGTGGATTAGGGAAACCCCTCGTGGATTCGAGGTTTACTACCAGAGACTAACAGTTTAGTTTCTGTTTCATCAAGAGAGCATCGTGTGTGCTCTTCTTCAGGCTTCCGCGACATCAAAACCAAAATATTTTCATTTTGAAACAAGGATATATTTTGCACCAGTTACCTTGCCTGTTGGCCACTTTTCTTCTTCTTAAATAATATAAGTAACAGCATGCAATAACCATCAAAATTGCAACAATCACAGGGATAATTGCACGTAATAGGTTCTTTTTTTTGTGAGACACTGCAAGCTCGTTGTGCACAACTTCAAAAATGAAAGAAAACAATATGTAAGATGAATACTATTGGGCCATTGTCAAGATAAAATGGTTGGGTTTCCCACCTGCATTCAATCGAGGTCTGTGATAATATATATTAAAAATATTCATATCAGGAAAAGGAATAAGTGAGTGCCTAGAACAAACTATCTAGGCATCCTGATGGCAGACGGGTTTCAAATTTAAGCGGGGTTTCTTATGATTTCATAATTATCATTGGCAATATCGTTTTGAGTATTTATACTCTTGGCAGCATCACAAAATTTATCGTTCATTTACAAAGCAAAATTAAATGTACAAGGCACACTGTTATCATATTGTGCATTAATATAGGATTCTAACCTGGAGTGCAATTGAAATTTGAGGGATCCCATTGGAACTCTGTGTTGCAAAGGCATCTTTTTGTTCCACCTTTCATTGTGTGGCAAGTTGAACGTGGCCAATCATCGCAGTCTTTCGCTGAATTACAGATTGGAGATAATGGAGGCTTCCACCAGATTTCTACTTCTTTAGATGAAAGATTTGATTTGGTCACATTAAATGGCAAGTGATTGAGCTCCAGAAGCTTTCTCACTACATCAATAGCTGTATAATTATTCACTCTAATTGTAAATGTTTGTTCTTCAGGGTGAATGATTGTGACTGGATATGTACCACCAGCCAACCCAAAGCTAACTTGGTCAGAGGTATCGTTGCAGTTGAAATGTGAGTACATAGGATCACCACAATCTGATCTGATGCTTAGTGGATAGGGAATTATTGTAGTGCCACAAGGCTCACAATCTCTTTTTGTCAGTTCTGCAAAAAGAAATGCCAAATATCAACAGGCAATGTAATCATCTGCAGTCCTCTATAACTCCTCTGCTTTTATTAGTAACTTTTGTTATTGAAAACACATAAAATATCAATCAGAACATAACCATTTGTCACCTCTTTTTTAGAACTAATATTGTTATCATTTGAACCTAAGACCTACCCCAAACTCAACTCCTCTTCTTTCACAACAGAGCCAAAGCCCAAGGATATTGTGATTTTTTTTTTTTAAAAAAATTTAAATTTTGGATAAGAAGGGATATTTTAAATTGGTACTATTGATTAGGCAAGACCTGGCCTCATAATAACCTAAATATATGGTGCATTTTGTGCTCAAGCTGGATAATTATAAGTTAATGCAATTATTAAGAATTGCTAGATAAAACAGCAATGTGAGCTCTTTCCTGAATTTCCTACTATATAGCTTTAGGCTATAAGCTTTGAGCAATTTGAGTTGATGTCATTAAGCTTCCACAATGCTTGGCCAGACTTTGGGCCGTCATGATCAACTAACTATTGCCAAATTGTACCTTGCATAGTAAACTGCAAGAAGAAATTAGAAGCATTTGATTGATTGGACTTAAATCATTGCAATGGATCTAGAAAAATCTCATTTGGTGCCAAATCAAATTCTCCTATCAGGATACAACACTTGGCCAATCATGTAACAGATGAAACTGACTGATATATTGGAAATATTAACCTATTAGAATTTGGAATTGATCAATCAACATGAATATCCCGAAATCTGCTATATAGATTCTACCATAAACAATAAGAAAAACGATATCAGAAAGCTTCACACGAACATAGAGGTCAATGCCTCCTTCTATCTGCTCCTGTATATTTTTAACTTCATTTGACCAGAAATAGCATGTGCCGTGACGTGTCCTTTCTGTAATTACATATGAATAAGCCTGGCAGTTACAGTCGCTGCGGCATTCCTCTTTGCATTCATCTGCACTCCCTTTTTCTTTTGTGGTACTTTGAGTTCGAACTTTCATCATCTTCAAGCTCAAAAAGTGATCAGCCATAACATTATTATTATTATTGCATATGGGGGATTTTCTAAAGCAGCCTTCTGACCTAGACTCAAACCCAGGTAGACACTTGCACATTGGCCCATTCCCAAGATTGCAGATACTAAAGTCCCCACAAGCATCGAACACGCTACATTTATCTTCTGGTTCACCCCAGATAAAAGACCATGAGGTTTTCTCATTGTCCCAAATATAAAACTCTGCCTTACCATTGAAATTCATTACTAGTCTATAATAATGAAAACTTTCAGGGATTTGAATAGACTTGGTAAGATTTAATTTTGTGGGCATTTTTTTCCTACTGAAATTAGATAGCAAGGAAAATATGGCAAGGAAATTATTATCAGAGTAAAAGAGGCTCCCTGGTACTCCACTCTTCCAGTATATACTAGTTTTTTTCTCGACAATGTACTTGTTTTCTCCGTCTTGATCTTTCTGGAAAATGAAATCCCCTGGGGCAGGGTCGTCTTGACTTTTCCATGAAGTCAGAAGCATCTTTGCACTCATCTTCATTCCAGGAAGAAATGTATCAGTTGGAAGATCAAAGCTTTGCCAGAGAATATTTGCTTTTGATTCTGAGACAACTTGACCTTCAATAAGAACTAAGTTCCCAGAATCCAAGAGCTTCACTGTCCTATTAAAAGAAGTTGATCCACCTTTTTTAGCTGACCACAAAGTTTTAGCATCCTCCAGCACCTGTAGGTCGCCATCGTCTGTAATGGTAAAAGCCCCAGTGGTTTTGGACAGTGGGTTATCGCGGTTAGCAACCCATACAACTACACTTGGACTTGACTTATAGCATATCCCTACATATCTTCTATGCTTAGAGCTTCCATTAGGGGTGAAAAAGCCAAGCTCGAATCTTTTTTCGGCCGATACAAGAGATTCTTTCTGGCTGTCATTAATTGGATTGCTGAATGTTATGGTATCTCCAGCAGAGCAAAATGAAATTGAAGTTAAAAAAAACAAGAATGTGTATATGGTACAGAATGAAATGTGACTTGCAGACCATGTAAAGACCATTGAAATTCTGCTTTTGCTGCTTGTGGTTTCTGTTATGAGAAAATGTGGAAAGTTATGCGCTCTGTTGTGGATAGTTCACTTATGTGATGGCCACGAGGTCTTCTGCTGAAATCCAAGTCTTCTAGCTGATAATTATTAAATCTGGTTTCCTTTTCACTGAATAGTCTACGCGCTTGAAGTTGACTTGGTCAGGAAGTTACAATGTAAGTTTCAGTTTGCATGAAACAGGTGAAACAGGTTAGATTTTTACTATGAATTGTCCTCATGGTAATGAGGAAACCTTGCTTTTTAGCGATTGACATACATGACACTTAATTGTAGCCCACTTCGATTCATCAATTGAGAGTGTGATATCAATAGAGATGATGTGATAACCACACTCCACTTTGACAATCCCATGTAGCCCACAATTTTGCGGATATATTAGCCAATGGCAACTATCTACTAATATGAAAACTAATGATCATAAATCTTTTTCTTTTTTTGTTTTTTTACTTTCTTTTTAATTGGTGTTAGGTTTTAGATTGAAAAATTCCATGACAATGTAATAAATAATGATCAAGTTTGTAATATGTTGATCAATGATCAAGATCGCAATGTGAAGATGCTGAAAGTTCAATATGGGTATGAAACACCCTTGAACGTTTAGACCCCAAATTACAAAATTACCAATTCAAGCTTAATATCAAATGATTAGCGTGCGGAACATGAATATAAGCTAAACACAGAATTGATAAACAAACTAAGCCAAATATAAACACATCCACAGCAGTAAATATAAGGCAAAGGTAAAGGGAAAGAAGATGCAAACACACGGACAACACACGATGTGTTATCGAAGAGGAAACCGAAGTCCTCGGCGTAAAACCTCTCCGCTGCCCTCCAAGCGGTCAAATAATCCACTAAAGAATGTAGTTGGGATACATGAACAGCAGAAGACCCTCCAAGCCTAATCTACCCAAGTACCTAAGCCCTCCAAGCTTCTTGCT